>NC_056744.1:569822549-569977549 GCF_019279795.1 Protopterus annectens | reverse complement strand
AATGGGCATGTGGCTGAAACTATGATGCACAGACATGCAGAACTGTTTGTTGCTATATGCTGCAATATTGCCAGAAGAAAAAGAAGCAGAATCTCTTTCTGTTTCACAGCTCACTTTTTGTTGAACAAACTTGTATTTCCTCCTTAGCAGGGACTTAATCAAAAAATTATTTTGTCCTTGCAGGTAAGAATACTTTGAAAACAGCTGGGTACAGCAGTTTGAATCTCACACCTGCTTCTCGACATTCTCTGAATAGTAGTATATATTTGCTTGTCTTCTGCCTGGTGTACAATGAGTAATCATTCTCCACACCCTGCTGTCTCCCACTTTTAATACTTTGTCCTTCTGCCACAGTTTTGTCAAAATCAACTCCTTCTGCTGGTAAGCGTGCATCTTTACAATTAAATGTCAAGGTTGCTTTCTTATTCCCAGGTTTGAAACATACACACAATGTGCTCTTTCAGCTAACAACACCTGCTGTGGTATACAAGTCCAGTTGTTTATTTGTGCATTCATAAAATTAATGCAGTCTGCTCCTTCCAGCTTCTCTGGTATAGCTGAAAATCTCAGGTTTTCCCTATGGGCTCTGTTCTCTAATTCTATTATTTTTTGAACCATAACTCATCAGAGATACTTCGGGTCCATCTAACATTGGGTAAGACAGCGATTCAGGTCATAGCCTGCTGCAAGTCCCCATCCATGTCCCAAGACTCACACTCCACATTCCTAAGCACCCTGGTGAATGTTAGGGTCCAACCTAACACTCTCATACTGGGCAATTTTAACTACCCCTCCATTAACTGGGAAAACTACTCATGTACCAATACACTTGCCCAACGTTTCCTGGAATTCATTAATTCCAATGCCCTGGACCAGCTGGTTCTTACCCCCACTAGAGGTAGTAACATCCTTGACCTGGTCATTACTAACATGGGCGACCATTGCTCTACACCAATAGTTAACTCCTCCCTGGTTAGATCTGACCACAAACTAATCACTTTGGAAATCCACATCCCTCCCACACCTGCAAAGGTAACCACCATGGAAAACTTCTCCAAAGCTAACTTTGGGCTCCTAAAAACAGAGGTGGCTAACTTCATGGCACCCATGCAAATGGAGAATAATTGCACAACCGCCGAATCCTACACCAATGCACTATCCAAACACGTACACAAATGCATGGATCTCACCATACCCAATAGAACCAAGATGCTCTCCTCCAAAAAAGGAGGCTAATCTGGTGGTCACCTGTAATAAACAAACTCTACAACAGACGGAAGAAACTTATGTGGAATAAGGTGAAGTCCCAAGACTGGAAAAAACTCCCATATCAGCCTCAACAAAAAGTTGAGATGCCTCATCAAATCCCTTCTAAAGCTAGCTATGAAAACAGAATTCCAGCAGATAATAAAGACAACCATAAGGCCTTCTATAGTTATGTAAAGAATCTCCACGGCAATACCCAGATTTGCTCTGAGCTACTGCACAATGGTACCTCCTATACCGAGCCAACAGATATTTCCAATATACTGGCTGACATATTCAATGCCAACTTTATCCCTCTCTCCCCCCACCAAAGGACCAATCACAGTACCAGTAGATTGCCAGTCACCCAGTATTACTGCTTCACGGGTTAAAACAGCACTGTCCAAGGTCAGGAATACAGCTTCTATGGGACCTGACAATATCCCTGGCTGTGTTCTACATGTACTGCAGAGTGAACTGGCAGCTCACCTGTGTGCCCTGTTCAATCACAGCCTCACCTCAGGCTTTGTCCCTATTGAATGGCACACTGCTACAGTCGTCCCTCTCCACAAAGGAGGAGTGACTACAGACCCTGGGAACTATCGCCCCATTAGCCTGGTGAGTCTGATATGCAAAGCTATGGAATGCATCATCATGGACCGAATAAACAAGGATATAGGGAATTTCCAAACTCTGGATCCCACACAGTTTGGTTTTGTGAAGGGTAGATCATGCCTGCTCAACCTGGTTGACTTCTTTGAGTCAGTCACCAAAGTTGTGGCTGAAGGCAAGGTGGTTCATACAGCCTACCTTAATCTGTCCAGGTCCTTTTATACCATTCCCCACTCATGAATCATAGAAAAACTCACTAAGCTAGGCATCAACCCCTATATCACTAGGTTGGTTGCAAACTGGCTCACAGAACCCACAGTGTGAAAGTAGCTGACCCCGTCAGTCTGCCGACCAGTCGTGGGTGGAGTCCCACAGGGTTCGGTCCTGGGTCCTCTCCTGTTTGGTATCTACTTCTCTGAAGTACAGGCCAACATGAAGAGACTCTGGCTGACAAAGTTCACAGGTGATTGCAAGTTGGGAGCTATTATTAATTCCCCAGGTGATGTTGACATCCTACAGAAAGGCCTCACTGAGACCGATGACTGGTGTCAGACCCATGGCCTTAAGCTCAGTGCCACAAAATGTGTCATCATCCCCTTTGGGAAAAACCCTGTTCCCATGAATTACCACATTGATGGTAGTCCACCGAACACAGAAGGCGTTATAAGACATCTGGGAACACAGGTTGACACCAACCTCTCTTTTGACCACCACATTGCCACTGTGGTCAGAAAGTCCTATGTGGCACATTTCATTACTAAGGGTTTTGCATCCAGGAAGAAAGAGGTCATTGTCTCCCTCCACTCTTCCTTCATTACTCCAGTCATCAAGTACAATGCCCCATTTGGCATGTACCTCACTAGACACCTGCAACAACTGGAGAAGCCACAAAAGTACATCACAAAGAGGATCCTATGCTTTAAACACTTGTCCTATATTGACAGACTCAAAAAACTCCAACTATTCTCTGTCTCATATCACCTACTTAGAGGCATTCTCTGCTTGACTTACAAAGCCATGTCTTACCCAGCTCTGTTAGAAATGCTGCATCTAAAGAAATCCCAATCCTTCCACACACACTCTCAAGAGACCACAATTTCCTTACCACAATCAACAGAACAAGCTGGAGGGCCAGGTTCATAACCCAGAGACTGTCCATGCTATGGGAATAGGCTTCCCATACATGTCGAACAGAACACCTCACTGGCCCTCTTAAAGAGAAATTTTTATGAGTGGATGGGAAATAGAAAATTCACCCCAGGGATCACTCCAGTGGCTCTGCTCGACAGAGGCACTGGGAACTAAGGTCTGGTGGCACGATGCCAGGGTAATCCTATAAGCTAGGCTTGTAAAGGCTCCAGGGCCATTAGCCTAGTACACACCTATGAACCTATGAATCTCTTCCTGAGCATTCTCATATTCAGCCAGCCTTTTCTTCATTTCAACCTCTGATTTTTGCAGCTTTATCACCTCATCCGAATATTTGTTTACAGCTTCTTCCATTTTTTCCACCTTTTTGTTGTTTGTGTTGATATACTCCATCAGTGTTTTGTGTATTTTAATAAGGTGTGTGTGCAATTGTCTTATCTTCTTGTATGTTACTGGAATTCATGTCTGGAGATTGTATTGCTTTTTGCTGAACAGCTGCAGAACTTTCCCCAGTCAGTGTTTCTTCCTCACGTTTTGTAGATTAATTTTTTTTTTAATTTTTTTTTTTTTACAGGTCCTCTGTATTTCTTTTTCTAGGCATCCAGGCAGTTACTGATGTTAACCAGTTACTGAAATTTACCCACAAACATAAGTCTATTGCCTTTCTCTGCTAACTTTCTGTTTTCACACTGGGAGAGCTGGAATTAAGCTCTTACTCAATGTGCAGCCATCTTGGAAGTCCGCTATATACTGCATTCATCCATCCTTTATGCTCCACTGATACATTTTAGTTATTGCTTCATGATATTCCCCCCAGTTCAGTACAGCTGGCTTCATATTGATGTGTTTTCTTAATGCATTTGCTTGTTTAAGCATATTCTCTCTGACCACACTTAATGTAGCTTCTCAAGGAGTTTACTGATCTGTAACCAGCTGTTAGGAATCACTGCAATTTGTGTTGCTGTGACAAACAAGCCAGAGGTTTTTTTTTTTATTCCTACCTGGGTAATTATTGACCATCTGATGACAATTAAGATCATTATTGCAGGGTTTATAATGTGGGATAGAGAAGGCAGAGGAGAGCAGCAGTCCTCCAGATATATCTTTTCTAGCAGTCATATGCTCCTACAAATGCACTGCTGTAACCTCACACCAGAATCATTAGAATGAGACTACTTTAAAAAAAAAGGAGGCAGCTGCATGCCCAAACCTTCTTTTCATGACTGATGGTGGTTAATTAGTCACTTTTCCATGCTATTATCTAAACAGAATTTAAAAAATGTCGTCTTAGATGGTATTTTACAGTATTTTGGCAGTATTGACGTTTTAATTTAAAAATTATACCATTTTGTCTGGATTTTTGTTTCTGACATCCCTAAATGTCAACAAGCATTAGCTGCTTAAGTGCTTGCTTTGTTTACTGGTGAATGATTCTGGTAGTTGTTTAGTATTGTGCCACTTCTGACAAAATGACTTTAACATGGAGAGTTTAGAATTTACATGTTTTTCCTTGATCATAAAAGATTACTATCTCTGTTTCTACAGTTTGCGTCTGTACTGTCTGCCCTGCTTCTTTATTCTCTATACAGAAAAAGAAACCTGGAGAGTGGTGGGAAAAAATTTACAGTGGGGTGAAGTTCCTTCGTATACCTTACAGGGACAGGTGATGGTGACATGAGTGGCCCAAGTCTGACATGCTCAGCAAAGGACTTTCTCTAGTAGAGGGTAAAAAGACTCCTACGCTGTGTAGTAGGGCATCTTCTTGATGTCTCTTAGTCTTCCTGCTACCACACTGCATGTACAAGGATATTTTTCTGTTGTATAAAACAATGTTAACATGTTCACATTTGCAAACATTATACATCACATATATTATTTTATATATTTATCATCAATCCAGCATTGCATAAAATGATCAATTCCTGCCTTTCCTTAAACTTCACTTCTCCAAAACATTATTCTACATGCATTGTTTATAAAACTTCCATCTTTTCTATGTGATCTGCTTCTATTCTATTCTAAAGATCTCACTTCCAGTTATTTTAGCTTTGTTACAATATTCACTACTTCAAATGCAATTGGATTAAGCTTTGATTTCCATTTTCTAGCAATGCTTTTCTTGGCAACCACCAGAATTAAAGTAAGAAGGCCTTAGTATGTCTAGACAATTCAGATTGTGTATCCCAGCTAAAAAAAATATTTCCTTAGTTACACTCATTTGTTCACCCAGTATTTCTAACAGAGAAGTCTGTAGGGATTTTTTAAAATCTGCCAACTCATTCCACCCCCAAAACATATGTCCCCAGTTAACTCTTTCTTCCTCATCCCACCTCCAACATTTGCCATCTACCTGAGGAAAAATTATTTTGGAGTCTGCTAGGGTAAAAAATACCACTGCAAACACATCCAAATAAAATTCCTAAATCTTTTTGACTTTGTAGCATAGTTGGGAGCCATGTATATGTCCTTCCATTATTTCATTGTGAGTTGCTTATCCAAGCTCTCTTCCCAATATTTTCTAACCTCCTCTGATTGATTCCTTTAGTTATAGTGCAATATTTATAAGCTATACTATCGCTTTTTTAACAGCAACTTCTGTTCTAGATTCAAATAAAAACTCTACCAGAGTGGGTCTTTCAGTAAAGATTCCTCTCTCCCGTTTGTTTGTTTTTTTCCTGTACTCTATCAGTTCCTGATATAGAAGGCAGTCTCTACTTTGCAGTCCAAATGTCTTCTTGGCTTGTTCTCACTTTACCTTTCTCTTTCTCTCTCTCTCTAGTTGTTTGCTCCCATTACCTTGATTCCTTTGTCAGTTTTCTCCAGTAATTTCCAGCCCTCTCTTGCTTACTCTGTGTACCCCATATTCCAGTCATCCCTATCGGCAAAACCTTTCTCCATTTTCATGTTGGCTTACTTCTTAGAATACTTTCTTCTATGTTATAAATTGAATATTCTGTATGGCTGTTAGTATTCTTAAGGATCTGCATCCAAAATCCCACTCTCTCCTTATTTCTTGAATTTCCTCCCTATTCATCATCATCCCTTTCCACTTTGAATTATAGCTTTCTGCTTGTGTTGTATATGTGAGCCTTAACTGCAGCTCTAAAACATCCCCTCAAATAAAGTAATCTTAAACTACCTTGTTCTATTGGAAGGACTGGCTTATCAAAACTTGACACTTGCCCTCTTCCCCTTGCAGATAAAATTCTTCAACTTTGTATTTGTTGCTATCCACAGTTTCTCCTCTGGTTGATAAAAATATGCCTGACCGGTACAGAAAACTAAAGAGACTAAAAACATTTTTGCTGTTTGCACCTTGCTATCCATATCCACCAACAAGAGCTTCCCATTTCTCAGTTTTTGCATTATCTTTTGTTTAGTCTCTTCCCATATATCTTAGCTTTCATAACAATTTTTTAACACATACTCCTAAATAATTAATTAATATGGGTGTTGCTAAACCAATTAATTTGTGGGTTCATAGTTTACATTTGTAACCTTTGCTTAATCTTCATTAATTTTATATCCTGAAAAGACTTGAATTGTATCAGAATGTTCCACAACACTGATATGTCCCTTTCTGGTTTTATCAGGTATAAAATTATATTGCCTGCAAATAAATCCAACTTTTCTTGATTACCATACCAATTATTTCCTTGAATTTCGAAGTCCCTTATTTTCTTTGTCAATGGTTCTAAATATAATACAAATAACAAAGGGGAAAGAGAACATCTCTGCCCAGTTCCTCTGTTCAGACACAACTTATCAGAGAGGAACCCTCCTACGTTATTTCTTTTCTTCAGTCCCTCATATATCTTCCTAATTAACCTTATTATTGAATCAGAAAGTACAAATGCTTCCATTGCTCTACTCATAAAATCCCAGCTTACTCTGTCATATGCTTTCTCTGCATCAAGACCTACCAACAACAGTAGTATTTTCTTGCAGTTTGCTTCCCTCTGGGTCATCATTGCTCTGTTAATGTTGTCAAATGTTTGCCTTCTATCCACAAAACCACATTGATCAGTATCTATCAATTTTTGAAGCGCATTTGCCTTTCTTTTAGCTGTCATAAACATAAACACCTTACAATGATTTAAAATTGAAATAGGCCTATATGAAGCTGGGTCTTTCCCATCTAGGTAGTACAACCACCACTGCTTTCTTCCTGGATGCTGGTGCTTCACCTTCTTTTAAACAAAACCTCCCAGATCTTTATCACTTTCTTCCCTCCTAGCTTCCAGACATCCACTAGAATACCACCAATTCCTGGAAACTTTCATGCGGATTTATTATACATGACCATTTTTATCTCATCTCCTGTCTTAATTGTTAATTGTTGGGTCTCATCTGCCTCTAATCTTGGCATACCTTATTCTACCTTAAGTATTTTCATTTCTGATTTGCCTTGATTTCCACATTCCACATGATTTCCACATTCCTCTGCTTTATACAAATTTTCATAATATTTCTGAAATATCTGTAATACATTTACAAGATCTCGGGTTATTTTTCTTGTTATAGGCTCCCTAAGTTTAGCAACCCTTTCTATTTTCTGTTCCCCAAGTCCATTATTTTCTGTTTAGCATTCTGCATTTGTACCTCTTCATCTTCTTTTGTGAGATCTCCCTTATTCTGCAATACTTTAACCTTTATCAGTCCCTCTAAAATAAATAATTCTTATTTCTTAACTATATCTCTTTATCTCTACCCTATTTTTAAACATTACTTTCATTTTTCCCACTCACTACTTAGAACTTTTGAAGAATTTCTGTCTTCCTTAGTAACTCTCAAATAATTTCCACTACCCATTACTTAAATTCCTCTCTTTTTAACTGGTAGGTGGAGAAGTGCCATTGTCTCATTTATACTTTATTAGCCTGCATTTTTATCATAGTTGGTAGCGCATGATCTGAAATCATTATTGTATGTGCATCAAAACTTTTAATTAAATATACATGTTCCTATGAAGTATAATATCTGTCTAGTCTAGCACAGTTATAGTGAACTTGGGGAATAATATGTAAATTATCTGAGTTCTTACTACTGAACTAATGTCTTCCATTATACCAGATATTTTCATAAATGTCCTCAGAAATCTACCCTGTTTTATTTCCCTTCTAGATCCCTTCAGTACAGACTGACTATTGCAAATCACATTTCAATCCCAGTTATAAGTAATATTCCCCACTAAAAGCTGATTATTTCTCCAACAATTGTCTTAAGCTCCATAACAGCAGTTTTATGTGGAATGTAAATACATGTCAGTGTAATCCTCTTATCTTGCCAATAGCTCTTTACTACCAAAAAAACTACAATTATTATTTTTCCTCCTCTCTCACTATTGGAGCTCCTCTAGAAATTAGTATATGTATTCATCTTTTCCTTTTCCCTGATACTGTACCAAATCTCCCTCCTGAAATCCTTTCTTTATCAAATCACATGCTTATTTCTACACATGTCTCCTCTATCATTGCTATTTAAAATCTGCATTTTTTAATATAATTCAATACTCTTTCTTTTTTGTCTATTCATGCTTCATGCAAGGCCATTCACATTCCAAAGCCATTATGTTTAGTTTTTCATGATAAGAGGTTATTATTCCCACCTATTATATATGACAGCTTTTTTAAATGTCTGTTTCCACTTTTTGTGTTGCACGCACCCACTAATGTTTGACACGTTGATCTTTTATAAAGTTGTTTCTTGTTGTATTGACTTGAACCTACGTCACATTTTACAAGACTTTGTTGTAATGAAACCCCTAAACAATACATAACTCCAGTATACCACATAACCTGTTAGCTTTAAAAAGCACTTGCACAAAACTATCTACATCTTCAAATAATTTAACACCCCTGATAGAACAATCTTCCCAAATTGACAGCTTCACACACAGGCAAAATCTAACTTAAAACTAAAGTTATCCATGCTAAGACAAATGTTAAAGCCTGTGTTCCTACTTATACTAATTGCTGTCTGCTCTTGTCTTATCTTTATTCCCCTCCCAGATGTGAAAAACAACATGGATGTTTTCAGAAAACTTTATTTTTTAGCCTAAAATTAATGCATTAAAGTATTTAGGTACCAGAAAAGCTGATATCTCTTATTCATTTCCAGTAATTTCAAACTATATATTTTTTACTGAACTGTTTGCCCTTGTACCTTTTAATTTTACATTTATTTCAGTAAACAATGTCCAGACCTCTCGATTTATTCCCTACACCTTTAGTCACCTTGTTTCCATGAAACCATAAGATCAAAATGTATAACTGCCCTTAGCTCCAGATTTCTCAATTGGCACTGAACATTTATTTTATTAAAGAAAATTTTATTACTTTGTGGTCTCTCATTTTTGAAACCAACTTGCGTTCACAAAAAAACTTATTAAATTAAGCCAAAGTCATTAATTCAGACATTTACCTTTGCAAAAGTAAAACAAAACATTTCATTTCTACATGTATTATAATCAGTGCACTTTTACACCACACCCTCACCCCAACAGCCCAAGACTGCAGCCTATGGACTTAAACATGCTGTTGTCTAGCCTTCTTCTCCTTTTTACATCTTAGTACCTACATCTCTTAAAACTAAAAAAGAATGAAGCAAAAAAGCACCTCTTTACTTTTGTGTCTTTATTGCATACAAAAATCACTGGAAATAATTTACTATATCACATGCAGTTTATATTATAAAATGTTCTATACAAATATTGTTAAGATCAAAAGTATTTTCCTTACAGTTACTTTCCCCCTTTCTCTCTCTCTCTCTTTCCCTTTTAGTGACCTTCTAAACAGTCATGACATGAAGTAAGGCCTGCCAGTCCCCCAACAAGTTTAACAAAGTCAACAAAAGGCCAATCTTTTTCAGTCAATTTCTCATAAAGACATATTTCACAAATGTGATAATTTATTATCTCAGATGTATTCACTAATTTCAGTGTTCCTGGTCTTCTTTGTGCTCATCTCTATTTCCCAGTATCAAACTCTGGTACAAGTCCAAGGTACTCCAATTCTTCTAGTCAACTCCTGTGCCTTTTGCTGTCTCAAGCATTTTCCTTTGGAACACTGGAAAAGGTTTCACTGCCAAACTGTGTCTATGAGTCTTAACAATAAGAAGAATGAGAAGCAGAGTCTCTTTCTGTTTGATGGCCATTCCATGTTGGACAAACTTTTGTATGTTCCCCTTAGCCTGTTCTGCATCAAAATGACTTTGATCTACCAGGAACAAAAATATTTTGAAGATGGCTGGATACAGCAACTTGAATCTCACACCTGCCTCAACATTCTTTGATCACTGGAATAAATTTGCTTCTCTTCTGCATGATATACAATTAATAATCCTTTTCCACAAACTCTACTGTCTCCAATTTGTAATACTTTGCCCTTTTGATACATTTTTTGTCAGGATCATCCCTGCTGTTATGATTGAATCTTTACTAATACAGGTTTTGGCTGCTTTCTTATAGCCAAGTGTGGAGCACATATATGATGTGCCCTTTCAATTAACAAATCCTGCTGTGGAATACAAGTCCAGTTACTTATTTGTGCCTTTATAAAATTAATACAGTCTGTTCCTTCCAGTTCTCTGGTACAGCAGAAAATCTCAGGTTTTCTCTGTGTGCTGTGCCCGCTAACTCTACCATTTTTTTTTTGAAACAGAGCTTCTTGAGCAGTCTCATACTCAGTCAACCTTTTCTTCATTTTGACCTCTGATTCTTGCAGTTTTATACAATTTATTTGAATAACTGTTTAAAGCTTCTTCCATTTTTTCCAGCCTTTTGTTATTTGAATTGATTACTCCTCCAATGTTTCATTTATTTAATCAACTCTAAGCACATTTGACTTATTTTTCTTCTAAATTAGTGAATCCATTTCTTGTACCAAACCTGGAGCTTAAACTAGTTTTGCTGAACAGCTGCCAAATTCTTCCCAGACAGTGGTTTCTCTTCACATTTCCTGGCTGATTTTCTTTCATTTTCTCTAAATGTATTCATCTGATGTTGTCAGTCTTCATTTATCCTTGACCTATGGGACTCTGTTCCAAGTCTTGGAACTGGCTCGACCATTACAACAGTTCGTGCAAACCAAAAACTCCTGAGCCAAGCTAGGTGACCCAGAATGCCTTTCTGTAAATTACCTCAGAGCTCATTTGTTGCTCTTCTGGTAAGGACACGTCAGCCAGACTCACCTTGAGCTGAGTAAAAATGTATTGTTTTTCTGTTATTTCAGATTTTTCTGAAGTCCTACTCAGTTAGCCTTACTTGTACCCCTTCTAGTAGTCTCTCCCTCTCTCTCACTCAGATTTTATTGTCTGTTGAGTGAGTGTTCTATCCATGTCTCATTCTTACCATGTAGTATACCATTGCTGCTAGTGCTATTCCTTTCTTCTACCTCTGGTAGTTTTTAGCTTACAATCATTAGTACCCCTTCTCTCTTCTCTCACTTGCGTGTGTGTGTGTGTGTGTGTGTGTGTGTGTGTGTGGTTTTAGCGTAAGTGTTTTCTGCCGTTGATTCTTTTACTCAATGTGGCAGATATGGGCAAGGGAACTACTGGTTTTAAACAGTGTTGTGGTTGTGGCAGGAAAATGCCAAATTCAGATGGTCATGCTTTTTATGTGTATTGCTTGGGCCCAGTGCACCTTCAGCAACAGTGTGATATTTGTCAAGCTGTTAGTAATCGGGCCCTTGTAGAAAGGAAAAATAAACTCATTCTGAAAGGCTTAATAAAAATGTCCTTTGAAGAGGCCTTGTCTGGTCAGCCTAGAGGTACTAAATCCAAGGAGTCTTCTCCATAATCTTCCTCTTCTTCTACTAAAATTGAACAAACAGACAAGAGAAGTCTCCTGTGCCAGCGTCCCCTTCAGCTCTAGCACATAAGAAATCAAAACCTTTGGTTCCCACTACTTCCATGAAACCGAAGAATCATACCACAAAAGCTACAGAACTGACTTCTTCAGTTCTGGTAGTAGTGACTATCTCAGCACCTCAGGTTTCGATACAGGCCACCTCAGCACCAATCCTTCATATCACCTCTCCCTCCTCACTGCTTGTTACTACTGCGCCAACAATTTGTTCGGCATCAGATCCTTCACTGGCGCCTATATCCCAGGGACCACAATTTCTTTTGGTTCCTAGGACCAGGGAATCACGTCAGTCACCCTGCTAGACAGGGGTCCAGGGAAGTAAATAGTGTGGGAAGAAATAGCCAGGGAATTGTTATGGCTAGGCTTGTATAGGCCCTAGGGCTGATAGCCTAGTACCAACCTATGATCCTATAAGGTATTCTCCTTCTATAGACCCCTTTGTGGAACAACAGCAAGTCCTTTTTTGGAGAGACCAGAATCTCCTTCAGCCTTGTCAGTATGTTCCTCTAGGAGTCTTGTGGAAGTCAACGTTGTGAGGTTGGTAGATCAGCTGCTCATGCGAGTGGTCTTTCTACTTCTTCCCAGGCTTCACTCCCCTCTGGAGACAGGCATTTTTCTTCAGGGACTGAACTGGATATTCCTCCTATAACCACTGCGGCTTTAGAGACCTTGGCTCCAACTTCTCCAATTCCAGCTGTCCTGATGCCAACAGCTCTCATGTCTTCAGCCCCAGTCTCTGTCCTGAGCTCCTCAGTTTTTCAGAATTGATGGACTCCTAGGGTCATAGCTGAACTATGCCATTTGTGGACTCTTCCTCAGCTTCAGCCTTGATAGCAGCTTCCTCAGAGCATGCTGGGACCACAGTTCTGAGGTTGTCTTTCCTGGTTCTGGGCTCCCATCCCTTTTTGGGAGGATCTGCTTTTCAAGTTATGGAGAGTGTCTTGGCTTCTGCAGACTTCCGGCTGGCTTCTCCCCCATTGGAGTGTTTTCCTGGGACTCCCTCTGGTCCAGAGCTTCCACCAACCTCCATGTCACAACAGCAAGCACTGAAGCTTCAAGAGCCCACCTTACAGGTCCCCACCTCTTCCAATTCCTCCAGAGAGGCTCCCACTGAGGAGGTGCCTTGGAGGAGGTCATGTAAGAGGAAGCAGCTTGATTCCCTAGAGGAATCTGTCACAGAAGACATGGACTTTGATGACTGGAAAGATTCCCCAGGGTCACCCATGAAAACATCTCCTTTGGAGACATTATTGAGATATTGAAGCAGAGGGGTGGCTGGAAGTCCCATGACCCATCCTCAGTGGAGATGGTGTACTTGCAAGCCTTTGGTGCTCTCCCATCTACCTCTTGCTTGACCCCACTGGGTGACTGTCTTATTAAACTGATCACCCAGTGGGCACAGAAGACCCCTGACTCCATAGGTCCAATCCCCAGGAGACCAGATAAAATTCTTTAAAGCTCCAGAGGACCACAACACTGGGCCAAAGGTTTAGTAGTAGAAGCCATGGTGGTGGTGGCAGTATCCACCAAGAAGAAACTAGCAGAAGAAAGTTCCAATGTTCATCCCCTAACCGTGAGTCTAGGGTGATGGACAGATTGGGAAGTGGGTCTTTGCTTCTTTGACCTTTGCTTTGTTGTATTTGAACTTCTTGCCACATTTCACTAGCCTTCAGAGGGATCTGATCAAGGAGCTTTCAGATACCCTCGCAGGAGCTGTGTCTGATGAGTTACAAGATAAAGTAGCCTCCCAGATTGCCACCCTGGAGTTTATTTCTAACTTGTCCACAGGGCTTATTGCACATGCAGCTGAAGGGACAACTAGGGCAGTAGGTTCATGCATAGCCATAAGGAGGCATGCCTGGATGCATTTGTATTAGTTTGTGGAGCCATTCTAGTCTTTGTTCATCAGCGCTGCATTTGACAGTCTTCCCTTTTTGGCCCCAAAGTGAAAGATACATTAGTAAGGTGTGAAAAAGATGGAAAAACCATGTCTGCCATAGGCATATGTTTTTCCACTCCGCAATGCTGCTATGCCAGGAACCAGAGAATCAGGAAAATGTGGTCCAAGAAGACCCAATGACCTTTCCAGGATACACATAGTAATTACTCTCCATGGGGCAGAGCAGGGAGCTATAATGGAAGACGTCAACCATGCAGCAGAGGTGGCCCACAAAATCAGGGTTACAGAAAATCCTTCTCAAGGAAGCCTTACCAGCACTCCTGAAAGGAGGCCCAATTGTTTGCCTCTGTGAGACAGTCAGGGGAAGACCATCCTTGCACCCACTAGCCTGGCAAAAGATAACCACAGATGCTTGGATGCTAAGGATCATTACTAGAGGTTACTATATTCCATTCGACCTTATACCTAAACTAGGAAGAAAGAGCCCCGATGTTCCACCCAATCAAAGGGATCAGGCAGCTCTGGAAATTGAAAAGCTGCTAGAAAAAAGCACCATCTAAAAGTCCCACCAGACCAGATAGGATCTAAATTCTACTCAGGGTTCTTTTTGGTGCCAAAAAAGACAGGGGATTGGACATCAATTTTGGATCTCAGCATTCTGAACAAGTTTGTTCAACAAACAAATTCTGGATGGTCATGGTTCAGTCTATTCGTCCCTTCTTAGGGAAAGATGACTGAATGTGCTCTGTAGACCTCCAAGATCCATATTACCACATAAAAATGGACAAATGCTCCAGCTGGTTCCTCTGCATCTGGCTGGGAGCCAGTCATTATCAGTTCCTAGCTCTGCCTTTCAGTCGCACCACAGCCCCCTGGGTGTTCACCAAATGTATGTCAGCAGTAGCAGCTCACCTGACACTGCATAGATTCTGAGTGTTTCCATATCTGAATGATTGGCTCCTTACTGCCCCAACAGGTATCTATTGGAACTGACAAGAGATTTCACCCTACACACTTGTTCTTGACATTGGTATAATGGTGAATCTCGTCAAGTCTCAAGTCCGACCCAACAATTGGAATTCATAGGAGCCTGCCTCAGTACAATGTGTTACATAGCTTCCCTTCCTTCTCACAGATTACAGAAGATAAAATCACAGGTAGACATTCTTCTCTCCAATGACAATGTTCCCACTTCACTAGTTTTACAGGCTCTGGAATCCATGGCAGCACCCATTACATTAGTACTGCTAGCAAGGTTCCGCACGAGAATCCTACAGTGGCTTCTGTTCTCACAATAGCCTATTCTCATTCATCCTCTGTCTCACCTTATCCAAATTACCAGTTGTTGCAAGAAGGATTTATCTTGGTGGATGGAATCCAAGGAAATTCTTTTGGGTCGACAGTTTGTTTCCCCCTCCTCCCAGGGCCATAGTGACCATGGATGCCTCCCATATTGGGTGTGGGGGCATTTTCAGAGAAGGACTGTACAAGGCACTTGGTCCCACTAGAGGCCAATCTGCATATCAATGTTTTGGAACTGAGGGCAGTGCTCTTAGCACTGTAAGCCTTTCAAACTACCCTCCCACTAGGAATGATTGCAGTTCTGTCAGACCACATGTCAGTAGTCTGGTACATCAACAAGCAAGGCGGAACCAAGTCTTACCCCCTTTGTCGAGAAGCCCACAGAGTGTGGCACTGTGTGATCTCTTCAAAATGCTTTCTAGTAGCAATGCACATCCAGAGGAGCAATGTGATAGCAGACAAATTGAGCAGATGCATCCTCCTACCTCATGAGTAGTCTCTCAGTTCCAGACTGGCAAAGGAGATTTTCTGATGCTGGGGCCAGCCTTGCTGTGACCTATTTGTGTGTCCCCCCAAAACAACAAGTGCAGCAGTGACTTTGCCATAATCTCCCCTCAGGGGGAGTCCCTGAGAGATGCTCACCTTCACTATTGGCCCTCAGGACTACTCTATGCCTTGTCCCCTGTTCCTCTAATACCCACTTTCTTGAAGAAGGCCATAAGGTTCAAGATGATCCTCATTGCTCCATTTTGCCCTCGGTAAGTCTGGTTCCCCTTTTTTTGGCCTTACCTACTTCAGCATCCATGGATGGTGGACCTGGATCCAGATCTCCTGTCCCATCCTCAGGGACTAGTTCATCCCAACCTAAAAAACCTCAAGCTTACAACTTGGTTGCTCCAGTTCCTTTAATTGCCAGGTGAAATAATTTACCTTTCCCAGTTTGAGACATAATGTTAGCTTCCCATAAACCTTCAACAAGGAGACTCTACCTCAGTAAATGAAAAAGATTTTCCATATGGACCTACATTAACAAACTTGATCCTTTCTCGGCACCAGTTGAAGAGGTTTTGCAATTTTTGTCTACGGTCTTCAAACAAGGAGCTGCTTCTTCTACCATCAGAGTTCAGCTCACTGCTATTTCTAATTTCCATAACGGGTTTGAAGGGCAGTCCTTAATTTCACATGGGCTGTGCAAGGGTTTTCTTAAGGGAACATTAATGTTAAAGCCCCCTTATAGCGAACCCCTCATCCCCTGGGATCTTACTGTGGTGTTGCAATCATTGGTCCGATCCCCCTTTGAGTCTGCAGCTACCTGTGATTTGAAATTTCTTTCATGGAAGACAGTTTTCTTAATAGTTATTACATCCGCTAGGAGGATTTCTGAGATCCATGTGTTATCTTCAAAACCTCCATGTTTAATTTTTCATATAGACAGAGTATCGCTGAGAACCAATCCATCTTTTCTTTCAAAGGTCATATATGAGACTAACATTAATCAATCCATTGAATTGCCAGTGTTCTTCCCTAATTTTTCCAACAAAGGAGAATACTGCTTACATGTATTGGATGCCCACAGACAATTGTGTTTTTACCTCAGCAGAACTAAAGTTTTCAGAAAGTTGGACCAGTTATTTGTTTCCTTTTCAGATCCTTCTTTGGGTAAATCAGTTTCTAAGGTTACAATGTCTAAATAGTTAAGAGAATGAATTACCTTTGTCTACAACAGGAAAAAACTCAAACTGGCTGCTCACACTCCACAAGAGCTATAGCCACATCTGCTGTTTTTCACTCCAAGGCTTCCATGAACGACATATGTGCAGCCATGATGAGGGCTTCTCCACATACCTTTATTACTCATTACAAAATTGATCTGGTCTCCAGGAGAAGAGCTTCATTTGATTCTGTGGTGCTCAGGAATATCCTTCCATAGGGCCTCCCAAGATACAAGGTAGCAGGGGACTCTGTCCTGTAGATCAAGGATAAATGAAGATTGACAACATCAGTTAAAGAAGTTATGTACTCACCATAACATTCCATCTGTGTTGTTGATCTTCATTTATGCTTGACACCCCCAACCTCCTTCAGACTTCTTGAGGAACAGACCTTAGTCCCGGCTATTTGTTTCCTCATGTATGACCATGAACATAGCCTCTTCAGTAGTTATAGCATTAGTCTTTCATTATAGCTGCAAACTCGATCTGAGGTAATTTAGAGAGAGGCATTCTGGATAGGAACTTGGCTCTGGTGTTTTTGGTTCGTGCAAACTGTTGTAAGGGCCGAGCCAGTTCCGAGACTTGAAACCTAGTCCTATAGGTAAAGGATAAATGAAGACTGACAAAACAGATGGAACTTTATGGTGAGTATATAACTTCTTTTTTTGATGGCATCCAGGCAGTCTACTTACTAGCCAGTAACTTAATTTTACTCAGGCTGACAATATTGTTGGCTGTTGTTTCTCAGTTTTTTTTCACACTGGGAGATCTGACATTAAGTTGATGATCAATGTGCAGCCTTCTTGTTAATCCCTTCTACAGAGATTTCTTGAGGGCTATATTGTAGTTGAGCAAGTCACTTCTGTCAAGAAAATGGTTGTCAACATGGCACCTACAGATGGATTTATGATTATAAAAAAGACTTCCAAGTCTAGTGCTTAGGATCCAACACAGAAGAAATTTTGGCAAGTCTCTGGATGTTGTCCATGTTTCATCCACTCGCAAGAAAGACATTTGTGGGAATCAGCCATCTTCCTCTGCCCATCTTCTGGATCCACAACCTTTTTCAAGAAGGTTCTTTCATTCACTGAAGAGTTGCTATCTTACTGCAGCAGAGAAATGGCTAAGAAATTACAGTGCAGAAGATTAAGTTTCTGAACAGTTAATGAGCTGCTTTCTGTAATCCAGGGTACAGGGTTTAGTTCCTTTTATCTCTATTTGCTTACTGTATGACTGAGAAAATGAGTTAAAAGATCTTTCTGTCAGGTCACCCCTGAAAAGGGACAGGTGTTCCCAGCGAGCTTACCAGGTTAACAAATGTATAAAATAAATAAATGAGTTAGTGGTTTTCACAGCTTACACCATATAATTGTGTAACCCTTCCCCAGTTCCACAACCAATTCTAGATACTACAAAGTCTGCTTCAGGAAGATCTACCTTTAGTTCAGCAGCTTCTGCTGTCTGAAGCTGTTCAATGAACGCTCACTTCAGACATGGTAGGAGCTTTTATTTAGGGATCTTGTTTTGTGTTTTTTATCTATTCCTCAACTGATGGCTCTTTGGATCTGACCTTGGCCACTTCAAATTCTAGGATCCATAGCTCAGGCTTCTTCCCTTACCCATAATCCCCTTCTGCCCTCAACATTACCTCAGTTCTCATTTGCCACTCATTGAGCTCAGATGTGATCCACTAGCTTGGGCTTGCCTCGGCTAAGTTTTTGGCTTTTTGATTTTTTGAATTTTTGATATTCTTTAGGCTTGCATTAGGAAAGATCTTTTTTCTTATTTATCTCTTTCAATTGGATTATTGTTTTCCTTTTTCTTTCCTTACTGTATAAAAAATAGGAGAAAGTCTTCATGCTTTCCTCACACTGTTGGCTTTACTCTACTTTTCTTCTACGCTATCCCTTTGGCTAGTAGTATTAAAACCATTGTTGATAGTTGTTACTAATACCATTCTGGGTAGTCTTTTTCTGTTGTGGTTTTTGTTATTTTTCTTTGATAGTCCTTGTTTTTTGTCAAGTCAGACAAACCTTAAAGTTTTAAGAAATGATTGGCATGTAGACACAAAATTTCCAACTCAGATGCTTATCAAAATGTGGCAATTGTTTAGGTGCTGTATATTTGGATGAGGACTGCTCAATTTGTATGACCTTTGGTCATTGGGCAATTGTTGAGCACTTGAATAAAATAGTGTGAAAGGGTCTTCTTCCTGCAACTGCAGGAGGTTCATCTAAAATGTTTTCCTATGTTTCTGGACTCTCCCCATCTAGTAAAAACCCTTCTGATAAACATAGAGGGGAGAAGAACGATAAGCCCAAGCAAAGGGACAAAGAAATGAGGACGTGATCTCCCGAGTGCTCTCCTTTAGCTCAGTGTTTGACTGCAGCCACCAAAAGACCTAAATTGTCTGATCTTACTGTTCTGTCAGAGCTGTCCTCAGTAAGATCCAAAACTAATCTTGTACTAGGGCAGAGCTTTTCACCAGAACCACTCTCTCCTAGGCTACATTCTTCATTCCTACAAGAAAGAACAGTACAAAGGTCATCTAGGCTACCTTCATTATCTTTTCTTTTTTAACATCCATTAGATGTCCTTCTATTCTACTGTTGCAGCATTCATAACATGAGGGATTCGCTACCAAGAGTGACCCGATGTCCAGCCAGTGTACCAAAGCCTTTTACTCCTTACAAGTACGTGGGACATTGCACATATGCTCCCCACGTACATAGGGCATACATGCGACATCCACACATACTTTCCCCAGAACTTCTCAGCAGCCAGTTCGGATGCCATCTTCAATCATCAGATTGTTGAATGGTTATCAACATGGCACCTGCAGATGGATTTATGAGTATAAAAAGACCTCTAAGTCTAGTGCATATGATCCAACACAGAACAAATTTTGGCAAGTCTCTGGATGTTTTCCATGTTTCATCCACTCGCAAGAAAGACATTTTTGGGATCAGCCATCTTCCTCTGCCCATCTTCTGGATCCACAATCTTTTTAAAGAAAGTTTTTTCACTCATTGAAGAGTTGCTATCTTACTGCAGTAGAGAAATGGCTAAGAAATTGCAGTGCAGAAGATTGAGGCTCTGAGCAGTTAATGAGCTGCTTTCTGTATTCCAGGGTACAGGGTTTAGTTCCTTTTACCTCCATTTGCTTACTGTATGACTGAGCAAGTGAGTGAAAAAACATTTCTGTCAGGTCACCCCTGAAAAGGGACAGGTGTTTTCAGTGAGCTTACCAGGTTAACAAATGTATAAAATAAATAAATCAGTGGCTTTCACAGCTTACACCATAGAATTTTGTAAATCTTCGCTTAGTTCCACAACCAAGTCTAGGTACTACAAAGTCTGCTTCAGGAAGATCTACCTTTAGTTCAGCAACTTCTACTGTCTGAAGTTGTTTATTGAATGCTCACTTCAGACATGGCAGGAGCTTTTATTTAGGGATCTCGTTTTGTGCTTTTCATCTATTCCTCAACTGATGGCTCTTTGGATCTGACCTTGGCCACTTCAAATTCTAGGATCCATAGCTCAGGCTTCTGCCCTTACCCATAATCCCCTCCTGTCCTCAACATTACCTCAGTTCTCATTTGCCACTCATTGAGCTCAGATGTGAACCACTGGCTTGGGCTTGCCTCAGCTAAGTTTTTGGCTTTTTGATTTTTTGAATGTTTGATATTTTTAGGCTTGCATTAGGAAAGATCTTTTTTGTTATTTCTCTCTTCCAATTGGACTATTGTTTTCCTTTTTCTTCATTTACTGTAAAAAAAAAAGAAAAAAAATAGGAGAAAGTCTTCATGCTTTCCTCGCACTGTTGGTGGCTTTACTGTACTTTTCTTCTACACTATCCCTTTGACTAGTAGTATTAACACCATTGTTTGATAGTTGTTACTAATACCTTTCTGGGTTGTCTTTTCCTATTATTGTTTTTATTTTTCTCTGATAGTCTCTGTTTTTTTTCAAGTTAGACAAACCTTGAAGTTTTAAGAAATGATTGGCATGTAGACACAAGATTCCCAACTCAGATTCTTATCAAAATGTGGCAGTTGTTTAGGTGCTGTATATTTGGATGAGGACTGCTCAATTTGTATAGCCTTTGGTCATTGGGCTGTTATCGAGCACTTGAATAAAATAGTGTAAAAGGGTCTTCTTCCTGCAACTGCAGGAGGTTCATCTAAAATGGTTTCCTCTTTCTGGACCCTCCCCTATCTAGTAAAAACCCTATCTCAGTGTTTATCTGCAGCCACAAAAAGACCTAAATTGTCTGATCTTACTGCTCTGACCAATTAGTAAAAACAATAAAAAACAAACCAATCAGGTAAAAGACTTAATCCTAATCACCACCTACCTAATAAGGCAGGCTTAAGAGAAATACTACTGTTGAGCCCCAGAAATTCATAGCCTCTCCTGAAAATAATACATTTCAACTCACACAATTCAGCAGTATTATTAAAATCACCTCTTCTAATATTAGGGTGCAACATCTGTAAAACTCAATCTAAAACTACTGTGTCCTAGAAAAGACAAGGCATGATTACCTATGGCATTGGCTGGAACTTGATTACATATGTTTCCTAGATGTTCAAGAATCCTTTCCCTAAGTTGGTGTGTGGTCTTGCCAACATAGAAACCATTGCATGAGCAACATGTGGCAAGATAAACCAAATTGCTGCTCCTACATATTGCCACAAACCTAGGTGAAAAAACACGTCCTGTGACTGGATGTTCAAAACATGGATCAGGAGAGATGGTGGAACATGCCTTACAATCATAACAGGGAAGGGTACCCACTTTCCCTGTGGGTGTGGATGGTAAAGATCTTGGTCCATAACATAACAGCCTCTTAATATTATTCCTAAAGGTAAATAAAGGACATTCCCCCGCAACATGCCTTACTTTGTCATCAGCTAAAAGGACGGGCCAATTTTTTTTTCTGATAATGTCACAATAATGTTGAATGTTGCTAGAATACCTAAAAGATATCTTAGGAGAAGGATTCACACTAGCAGATTGGCCCTTTCCTGACAAGCCAGATAGTCTATGACTACCACTCTCACCACAGCTTTATTCCTCTTTCCCCTTTTCTGTCTCTTCCAGCTTGGAGAAATATTACTTAGGACACGTGGGTTCTTTGCATTAGTCAAAATGGTTATTTCATGGTCTCGACATCTCTTCCTCCATTCATGGGCATTCCGTAGCCTTCTTAGGAACAGCTGCATTTATTTCCAGAGGTCCTTCAGGACTTGTTGAATTAGGGAACAATTCAAGAGGTTCCACCCACCCACAGAAGATGAGGGTATTATTCCAGAACGCTTCTAGTGCCTAGAAAGGATAGTCCATGGAGACCAATTTTGGACCTGTCACACCTCAGCACCTTCTTGAAGGTTTCTTCTTTCCACATGCTGTCCCTTCAGACTTTATTTCTCTCATTCTTCCTCAGGCATTTATGGCATCACTGGAAATCAAGAATGCCTACCTTCACATTCATATCCATCCCCTTTACAGGAAATGTTTGTTTCTCTGTTGCTTCCTTGCATTTTCAGGTCTCTCCTTTGCCCTTTGGCCTTTCTACTGTCCCAAGGGTATTAACCAAAAGCCTAGTGCCTGTAATTGTTTTTTGTAGGCATCAAGGCATCCATGTTTTACCTTACTTAGATGACCTTCTTATTTAGGCATCTTCCCCAGAGATTTTGCTGCGGAATTTGTACTTTACAATTTCCCTTCTGCAAAGCCTGGGGTTCACCATACATTTCACAAAATCATCCCTCACCTCTTCTCAGGATCATGTTTTTCTGGGGTGCAGGATCAAGACAGACCTTATGCTGACCTCTCTCCCTCCTCCAAAGGCTCTGTCCATCATTTCTTTCTTCCAAACTCTTCTCCCTCTACTCTCTGTCACAGCCAGGAGGTTTCTCAGACTTCTGGGATTCATGGCATCCACCATTCCAGTGTTACATCTGGCCACACTTCACATGAGGAAGTTTCAGTGGTTATTGAAAACAGTTTGAATGTAGCATGCATATCCCCTAGAGGCTTTAGTTCCTCTTCTTCTTTGTCTGAAGAAGGAACTTCAGTGATGGATTCAACAGGTTACTCTGAACCAAGGTCCCCTTCTCAATTCTCCTCTTCTCTTTCAAAAGCTGTTCATAGATGCTTCAGACGTAGGTTGGGGAGCAGCTTTTGGCTCCATGAAGATACAGGGTGGGTCTGGCCACCTTCCCAAACAAAGGAGCACATCAACATCAAAGAGATGAGAGCACTTCTGCTGGCCCTTCAGGCTTTTCATCCTCTTTTCCTTCCAGGTCCTCTCAAGCTGTTTACAGACAACACCATAGTCCTCTGGTATGTAAACAAACAAGAGTGGGGGATGAAATCTTATCTTCTATGCAAGCTAGCTCTCATGGCTTGGGAGCTTGCAGTTCAGTATCATGGCACTCTTCAGGCAGTGTACATCTCATCCAGTCAGACACTCTGAGCCGGTCCTTGACTCAATCCCATGAATGGATGCTTCATAGGGATGTGTTTCTGGACATTGTCCATCAGTGGAGCACTCCTCAAGTAGATCTATTTACCTCCCCTCTGAACAGACAAATTCCTCTATTTTGTGTCAGACTCCCA
This sequence comes from Protopterus annectens, assembly GCF_019279795.1. NCBI lineage: Eukaryota > Metazoa > Chordata > Ceratodontiformes > Protopteridae > Protopterus > Protopterus annectens. The sequence continues at coordinate 569,954,136 of NC_056744.1, read as the reverse complement.
TGTCCTGTGGTTTGGAGGGTGGATGCCCTATCTTTTTCTTGTAAGGGGATGTTTCTTTATGCATACCCCCCATTCTGAAGATCCTGTTCAAGATTCAGCGGGACAAACCCAAAATCTTGTTGGTGACTCCCTTTTGGCCAGCAGAGCTGGTTCCCTCTTCTGTATTTAACCAAAGGCAATCATCACAAGTTACCTCATAGGATGGACCTTCTCACACAAGACAAAGGATCTCATCCATCCCCACCTGCCAACTCTGCAACTTAATCTGTGGATGATAGTTTTTTGATTCCTTTCAGACACCTTTTTTTCTGAGGATATGCTTAGGGTTCTGCAGGAGGCCAGAAACCCCAATACTAGGAAAACCTGCTTATCTAAATGGAAGAGGTTTTCTGTTTGGTGTCTTTCACATAACCTGGATCCATTGACTGTGGATGTTCCACTGGTTGTCTCTTATTTGTGTGAATTGTTCAATGGTGGTTTGGCCTTTTCCTCTGTCAAGGCCCATGTGTCAGCTATTTCTGTTTGTCTGTCTTTATCTCCTCCTGTAGCTTCTAGGTTTTAGACTAACCAATTCCTCAAAGGCATCGTACATATCAGACCTCACAGGAAGTTTGCTCCTCCTCCTTGGGATCTTAATTTTGTTTTGGAGAAATTGACTTTGGCTACTTTTTGAGCCTGCAGCTTCCTTACACCATTGCTGTTGGAAGACTGTTTTGTTGTTAGCTTTGACTTCAGCTAGATGGTTGTCTAAGCTTCAAGCCCTTATGGCTTCTCCTGTTTTTCCATAAGGACAGGGTGTCCTTACATATTAATCCTTCATTTATGCCCAAGGTTGTGAATGAGTTGTCCCTTACCTGATCCATTCATTTGCCCAGCTTTTTCCCTTCTCCACACTCATCTCCTAGTGAGAAGGTACTACACACCTTGGATTTGCATAGGCAATACATAATTTATTTGGATAAAACCAAGGCTAACAGGAAATCTGATCAGCTTTTTTGTTTCTTTTCATTCCACATCCTTGGGATTGCCTGTTTCAAAGCAAACTATTTCCTCTTGGATTTCTAAGGCTGTTTCTTTTTGTTATGTTTCTCATGGTAAGAGCCTTCCCTTTTCTGTTAAGGCTCATTCTACTAGAGCCATGGCTTCTTCTGGTGCTTTCTTCAAGGGTTTGGACACTAACTCCATTCTTCTGTACATACCTTCACCAAACACTACAAGTTAGATGGAATGTCCAGAGCTAGAGATAGTTTAGCTAGGGCCATTCTTCATGGCTTTTTAGAGAGCTCTACTGCCCCTTCCTTCTCCCATGTTTCTTCATAAGTTTTGGTACTCTTCCCTCATGTTATGAATATTGCAACAGTAGAACAGAAGGAGATAGTGTAGTTGTGTAAAATCTTACCATAACAATAGATGTCCTTCTCTTCACTGTTGCAGTATTCTATCCCTCCCTTCTAACCTCCTGGGTATGGCTTTTTCTTATAGATGTAGGATTCACCACTTTTTTTCTTTAGACTGGTGTTCCTTCTAGGGCATTCAGCTCTGAGGATAGTACGTGCGGAAGTCGCATTTATGCCATACATACATACAAGGGGAGCATATGTGCGACATCCCACATACTTGTAAGTAATAAAAGGTTTTGGCATACTGGCCAGATGCCAAGTTGCCTTGGCAGGGAATTCCTCATGTTATGAATACTGCAACATTGAAAAGAAGGACATCTATTGTTATGGTAAGATTTTACACAACTGTACTGTCTACCATGAGCTTAACAGAGGATGACATGGATAAAAGGATGAAGTTCCTCAGGACCTAAATTCAACTAGTTCTCCCAGCTCCATCTCCCATTGGACTTATGAGGTTTGGACTCTTCCCCCTTACCTTTGGCTACTCCTACCCTGATATGACCTGTAGCTTTGGGCACTCAGAACCCAAGATTCCCTCTAGAATCATCTCAGTTGGATCTAAAAATGTCATCTTCGACTCCAGCATCTTCTATGATCCTGACAGTTCTGACCTTGTCAGATCCAGATGGATGTTGGAGCCAAAGCTTTGGTACTAAATCCAGGAGTAGGGACTTCTGAGTCCTCTCTGGAACATCCACCCTTTGAGGTTCCTCGAAAGCACACATGTAAGAGGAGGCACTTTGACTCACCCCAAGAGTCACTCACTAAATACACTGATTTCGATGAAGGGGAGGTGTCCCACAGATCACCACTTGAGAATGTTTCATCTGGGGAGGTCCTTGAACTGCTGAGACAGAAAGGAGGTTGGTCTTCTAAATCTCCCTCTGAAGAGGAATCAGTGTTTCTTGAGGCTTTTGTAACCAACTCAACTTCTTCTTGGGTGGTCATCTTCTATCATTCATTCCATTGGTGAGATATTACACAAGGGTTCTACAATGGACACTGGCATTTCAGTGGTCCATAAGTTATTAGCCCATGTGTTTTCAGTTTCATTTGCCCAACATTTTTAGGACACAAAGTGGTAGATTCAGTCTTCAGAGGTGTCTCAGGGACAACTGTTCCTTTATCCCCCTCACAAAGCCACATTGACCACAGATGATTCCCAACTGGGGTGGAGGTGGCATTACATGGGAATGATGGTCCACGGCACATGGTCCCCAACTAAGGCCAACTTTAACATCAATGCCTTAGAAATGAGGGAAATTCTGCTAGCATTGAAGGCCTTCAGAATGCCCTTCCTCCAGGGATAATCTGTACCCAGACAAACAATATGCCACTAGTTTGGTACATCAGCAACAGGGGGGAACACTGTCTCATCCTTTATGTCAAGAAACAATGAAATGAGAGTATGGCAATGGATGATATTGTCTGTCTGCTTTCTATTAGCAGCCACACACTGGAGAAGTCTAATGTACTAGTAGACAGGTTGAACATACATATTCTGCTACCTCACAAGTGGTTCTTCAACTCAACAGTGGCATGACAAATTTTTCGATAATGAGGCCAACCATGCAGTGATCTCTCTGCCTCTCCCATCAACTCCAAATGCATCAGGTCCTTTGCTCTGATCCCCTCCAAACGGGGGGGGGGGGTCACCAAGGGATGTCCTGATGCATTATTGGCCCCACCCCATCTCCTCTGTGCCTTCCCACCTATTCCTCTAAACACAAAATTTCTGCAGGAGGCATTACAGAGGAAGATCAATGTCATCCTCATTGCCCCTTTCTGGCTTCAATGGGTGTGGTTTCCTTTCTTTTGGCCTCATTTGCTAAACTCACCTTGTATGCTGGATTCCAGTCCAAACCTTTTGATTGACCCGGACATTCAAGCCCTCAAGTTGAACCATGGTTTCAACACTTATATGATTGCTAGGCAGTCCAGGTTTTCTTTCCAGGAGATTCACATTCTTACTTCTTTCCTGAGACCATTCACCAGAAAACTTTATAAGAGTAATTCGAGAAGATTTTCTATTTGGGCCTCACAAAGAAATTTTGATCCCTTTTTCACTCCTATCCTAGTGGTATTAGACTTTCTAGCTTCCATTGTTCATGATGGGTCTAGTTATTCCACTATTAAAGAACAGCCAGCTGCTGTTTCAAATTTTCATGTTGAAGAGAACCATACTTCCTTAGCGTCCCTCAAATTATGTAAAGATTTCCTGAGGGGCACCTTCCTTCTTAGACCTCACTTAAGGATCCTTCTCCTCCTTGGGACATGATCATTTTACGCCAAGCTTTAATCCAACCATCCTTTGAACCTGCTGTCATGGTGACATTACATTTTTGACCTGGAAAATGCTTTTTCTTGTTGCTACTTACCATGGTGATAGATCTGTGTTGTCTGTTTTTGTCTTTGTTGAAGTTCCCTCTCTCCTCTCCCTTTCCATTTTATGGAAGTTTTTTCATTATTGTTTTCTGCTATGACAGTGTGGTCTGCACCCAAGCAGTGTCTCATACTCTTCCAGGTCCAGAGCAGTTTAATTTAAATTCTTTGAATTTCTAAACTTTCTATCTGCATATATTATTGCTGTATTATGTGATTGATCTGAGGTAATTTTGGAAACAAGAGAGGATAATGAGTAAGACTCCAAGTCACCACACTCTGCTTCCCCTACTCACAGTCCCCTGCTTTCATAGGTTGGTACTAGGCTATCAGCCCAAGGGCCTATACAAGCCTAGCCATAACAATTCCCTGGCTATTTCTTCCCGCAGTATTTACTTTCCTGGACCCCTGTCTAGCAGGGCGACTGATGTGATCCCCGGGGTGAACTTCCTATCTCCCATCCAGTCGTCGAGGTTCCTTTTGAAGAGGGCCAAAGAGGCACTCTGCTTGACATGTATGGGTAGTCTATTCCAGAGTCTGGGGAGACACTGGGTCAGGAACCTATCCCTCTAGCATGTTTTGTTCATGTGATGACAAGGTTTAGATCCCTGGAGCGTGTATCCCTGAGGGATTGGGATTTCTTTAAGTGCAGCATGTCCAACAGCTCTGGGTTTGACATGGCCTTGTATGTTAAGCAGAGATCACCTCTGAGTAGACGATATGCGACAGAGTATAGGTGGACTTTTTTTAGTTGGTCAGCATAGGGCATCTACTTTAGGCCTGTGATTCTTTTAGTGAGGCATTTCTGCGGCCTTTCCAGTTGTTGCAGATGTCTTGAGAGGTACATACCAAATGGGGTGTTGTATTCCATAATGGGTCTAATGAGGGATGAGTACAGTGGGACAATGACCTCCTTTTTTTCTGGATGAAAAGCCCTTGGTGATGAGGTGTGCCACATAGAAGAATTTCCTGACTGTTGTGGCGATGTGGTTATCGAAAGTGAGACCACTTTCCAGCTGTGTCCCTAAGTCTCTTATCACACTTTCAGTGTTTAGTGTACTGCCACCTATGTGGTAATTCACAGGTACATGTTTTTTCCCAAAGGGGATAACTATACATTTATTGGCTTTGAGCATGAACCCATGGCTCTGGCACCAAGCATCTGTTTCTGTAAGGCCCTTTTGTAGAATAGCCACATCATTTGGGGATTCAGTAATGGCTCACAGTTTGCAGTCATCTGCGAACTTTGTTAGCCAGAGTCCCTTAGTGTTGACCTGTACTTCAGAGAAGTAGATGCCAAACAAGAGCGGTTCCAGGACTGAACCCTGAGGTACTCCACTTGTCACTTTTCTGGAGCTGGATTTGGAGTCGGCTACTTTTACAGTGTGGGTTCTGTCAGTAAGCCAGTTGACAACCCATCGAGTGATGTAGGGATTAATGCCCAGTTTAGTAAGTTTATCTATGATTTCAGAGTGGGGGATGGTGTCGAAGGCTTTGGTGAGGTCCAGATAAGCTGTGTGGACCACCTTACCCTTGTCCACGGCTCTGGAGACTGATTCGAAGAAGTCAGGTTTAGGACACAAGATCAACCCTTCACGAACCCACACTGCATGGGGTCCAGTGTTTGAAGGTTGCCAATGTCTTTGTTTATAAGTTCCATGATAATATGTTCCAAGGCTTTGCAGATCAGGCTCATCAGACTGATGGAGCAGTAGCTCTCGGGATCCAAGGTGGATCTCCCCTTGTGGAGTGGGATAACTGTAGCTGTGCGCCACTCAGTGGGCACGAAGCCTGAGGTGAGGCTATGATTAAACATGACACTTGGGTGAGGTGCCAGTTCATTTTGTAGTTCATGTAGTACACAGCTTGGGATGTCATCTGGTCCCATGGATGCTGTATTCTTAGCTTTGGAGAGTGCGTTTTTTACCTGTGTAGCCATTATTACTGGAATTTGGCAATCTTTCTGTATTGAGATGGGCCCTTTAGGGGGTGAGAGGGGGTGAAGTTTGCACTGAATCGATCTGCCCGGATATTGGCAATATCCTTGGGATCAGTATATTTAATGCCATTCTGCTGTAGCTCAGAGCAGATCTGAGCATTGCCATTTAGATTTTTGACATAGCTGTAGAATGCCTTGTGGTTGTCTTTGGAATCTTTGGCAATTTTATTTTTGTAACTAGCTTTGGAGGATTTTATGAGGGTTCTCAGCTTCTTACTGAAGCTGGTAAGGGAGTTTTTTGCATCCTGGGATTTTCCTCTTTTCTGCAACAATTTCTCCCTTTTGTTGTAAAGTTTGTTTATGGCAAGGGACCACCAGATGGGCTTCCTTTTTTTGGAGGAGAGCATATTAGTTCTATTGGGGATGGCACGATTCATGCATGAGTGGATGTGCTCATACAGTGCCTTAGTGTAGGATTCAGCAGTCGCCACAGTGGAACTCCGATCTGCTAATGATTGGCAGTGGATTTTTATGGTGCCGAGTTGCCAGCCCAATGCTCAACCTTCAAAGAAGGTACACCATTCACGCACGCACCTACCTGCATGTCTTTAAACGTCACTCAACCACGGGGAGGGCATGCAGACTCCACACAGAAGGTGCTCCAGCCGAGAATCGAACGGGAGAATCTCTTGTTGTGAGGCGACAATGCTAACCGTTGCACCATCGTGGCCCTACATCACCCTTTCGGTAATGGTCCTAAATACTCTCAGCCTCAGAGTCATGCTTTACAATCAAAAGGATAATATGTGTCTTCTGTATATATACCATTTTGCCACCTACCCTTTTGTTTCCCACTTTGGCTCAGCTCACTCATGTCATATAGGTTCATAGGTTCATACTAGGCTATCTGCCCGAGGGCATTTATAAGCGTCTCCGCCCTTGTGGCTCTCCTGAGGGATGAGATTTTTGAGATGAGATTTTCATCATCATGCATTGACATTGCCTTGTGGCATATGTCAGGCATCACTCTGAGCTGAGCAAGCGGTAAGCAACTAAATAACTGAATATTCTTCAGGCAGCATAAGACAGATTTTGATTTTTTTTCCTTTTATCCTTTTGGTGAGGAACTTTGTGGCCTCTCTGCTGCTGCTGCGTGTGTCGGGGGTCCAATATTCCAAATGGGGCATTGTATCATTGGTCTGATGATGAGTGATGAGTAGGAGACTAGACTTCCCTTTTGATCTAGATGAATCCCTTCATGATAAGGTGGGCAATGTAGAAGGTCTAGGTCCCTAATAACTTCTTTCTGTGTCAGGGGATTGCCACCTATATGGTAGCTAGGAGTCTGACATGGCCCCAGCAACTCTGACCCCTGTGGGTCTGTCACTCAGCCAGTTTGCAACCCATCTTGTAATGTATGGGTTTTATGTCTTTATTTATGAGATCCATATGATCCTCTCCATGGCTTTGCAGATAAGAGAAGTTTGCACTGAACCAGCCAGTATGTATGTTGCAATGTCTGTAGGATCAGTAATCTTCACATCATTTGAACTAATTTTGAGCATATCTGGGAGTTTCCTCCTAGGTTTTTCTGACATAGCTAAAAGAATGCCTTATGGTTGTCTTTTAGAGTCCTTAGCTTTTTTCTCAAAAATAGCTTTGGATGATTTTATGTGATGATGAGATCAAGTATGTTTTCTCTCTCTTGGGGGGATGGTGACTAGTTGTTCCATGGCATTTGAGTTTATGAATTCCAGGAACTTTTTGGGCTAGAGTGTTTGGGCTTGAGTAGTCCAGTCTATATTAGGGTAGTTGAAGAGTCACCTATATGATGGTGTTCGAGATACATTTATCCTGTCCTTGATGATGGATACCCTCCCCCTCCTCCTCTTTGTATTGTTATCCGGTTTTGGGGGGGTGAGGTGATATGAATGTAAAACCTGAGTGGGTGCTCTCAGGAGCCTTGAACCAGGTTTCTTCTGTCACAGCACAGCACATGTTCTCCTCTCCATGAAGAAGAAGGGCTCGGTGCGTGCATCTTTTGTTGAGACTTCATGGCATTGAGCAGCCCACCCTTTTTTTTTTTTTTTTTTTTTTCTCTAGGGTGTAGGTTTAGAATTTGAGCCTTGCCTAAAAAGGCACTATGGGGATCTGTATTGTGGCATCATTCTTGGTGAAGGTAGGATACTGCTCAAGGTCAGGGTCATACAATGACTGGTGTCTGGCATTGTGTTTTGGCCTTAAAGGGCTGCTGACTGCTTGACACTCTGACTGTGTGGTCTATGTGTTGCAGGTGTTGTGTTCTGAATGAGACTGGGTCTATAGTGTGTGTGGTTACCTTCTCCTCCTGTCTGGTCATGCCAGTCCAGCTGAGCAGGAGAGACATTAGCAACTGATCCTCGACATGCTAGAAGGAATAGACAGAAAAAAGTAGAGATATTTATAGTTGTAGATATACTAAATAGAACAGTAGTATACTTTGAGGAAGGTAGTTTAAGTAAAAATTTGAAGAAAAGTAGCCCTAATAGTTAATAAATTAATCTGATTTAATGCTGCCCTAGTGTGCAACAGTAGCAGCAGCTCAGCTATAGCGTGCTTTATAGCAGGGGGCTGGAAAAACAGGAAATGACCACAGCTCAGTACTCCCCACTCCCACTGGTGAGTAAAGAAACTACCTCATAAAAAATATTCTTAATTAAGTCACCTGGCAATACAAATACAAATCAGGTAATTTTAAATCCAGATCTCTGGGCATTGTAAGTGTCCCCCAGAGAAATGTTTGGTTTTGTCTTACCACACAAATTGATGGAATCACACATTTTTCACATTCATTTAAAAAAATTGCCCAGTAATGGGAATGAAACACAGGTAATACTAGGACCTTCTTATCTAAGTCCAACATTTACAACTACCATGTGGTTAGGTCCCTGCATTTCTCCTTTAATTTATTATAGGAGTTTCATTACAACTAATGAAGACACACAGCAGGTTCCTAAATATTTAATAAAAGCATAACCCCCTCAAACACAAAACTGAGGGAACTGTTTCCTTAGTTTTTGAAATGAGACAAAATTCATCATCACTGTTTGCATGTTGGTAATGTAAAATTCATGACCTGAAAATTATCTAGATTATTCAAAAATCTGAAAAAATGCTGGCTCAAAGGTATTACAGACAAAAGTAACTTTATTAACATACCACAAATGTTTGCACCAATGTGCTCTTTGAAGTGTAATGAAACAGAGCATCTGTACATACCAATACTTTACATCAGTTGAGATTAATTATGAAATAAACTTCCAACAAACAATCAAATAATTCTTATTTAAATACATTTTAAATTACTTTAAATATCTTATCATTGTTCATATTAATTTGATATTTGAAATTATGTTGCAAATATTTAGTTCCTCGGCATTCTTGATTTAATAACAGGTTTTAAATTACAAACATCTTTAAACCAGGTGGATAATCTGTTTGCAGTATGAATATCCATTTATATTCATATCTTTCTATAAACAGAATTTTGCTACATCCTCTTGTCCCTATCCTTATTAAGTCTAGAACATTACATATAAATAAATGTTCATTATATTTCTTCTGTATATGCTTATATAAAGCACTGCTTTCTACCCACCTCCGTGTACAAATCCTGTCTCTTAACCTTCTATTTCTTTTCCTCACGTAAAATGCCAGACCTACATTACATCTTACAAAGTAAACTATATTCATAGCATTGCATTGTGCAAATATAGTCTTATTGTATGCCTTCTTTTCATCAAGGGATATATAAAAATATTGCTTTCAGCAATATATTTACAAAAAACACAGATGAAACATAGTCACGTACCTTTTCTACCCTCGTTTTTACTTTAATACAATTTTTTTATAATATACTAAAACAATGAGTACCAAGGTCACACAGAAAAAAACAATTAGTAAAAACAAAAAGAAAAATCTAGCCAAGCTAGACTTTTCACTGTGTGATTCCTTGAAACCTCTTGCATTAGAGGTAACATGGGATATATGCAAATGACCCCTTAAGGAAATTGGGTGTTTCAGCTACATGGCAGTTCTGAATCTCCATGATTTTTTTAAAGTCTGTTATGGACAAATACAGGTCAATAAAGCCAAATTACACTAGCTGTGGATATGCATGTTTCGACATTCTTAAAGCCTCATCAGCACAGCATAAGTGGAATGTTTGGCTAACATTTGGAAACACAGGATTCTCATACCCAGTTGATGTCCATAATCATTAGGGTAACTGCAAAATAGCCCAACTATCAAACATGCCCACAGCTAGTGGGGTTTGGCTTTATTGGTCTGAATTTGTCCATAAAAGGCTTAAAATGGGAAAAAAAGTAATGGACATTCAGAACTGCCATACAACTGAAACACCTGATTAGACAGAGACAGCTGTGATTTCTGCAAAGAAATCTACCTTGGGGTTCTGATGAACACATCATTGCCTGGTCTGGGAGAGAAGGCAGGCATGTATGCATGCTCCTAGACACATCCCCTGCTTCCCTGGCTCATTATGGAATTCTCTGCTTAATGCAGAGAGAGAGAAAGAGAAAGAGACATAATGGCCTAGGAAGGTGGGTGATACAGCCACCGCTATATTTTACCACCACCACAAGCCTAGCAGTCACCATCCCACCAGGGTAAGTGAGCTGGCATTTTCTACTCATGCTCATCTTCATCTTCCTGGTGCATCAGGTGACCAGGCAGCTACTCAACTATAGGTCTCCTCAGCTGTAATTTGAGCTTTATCCCTATGGACAGTCAAGGTGAGTTTTGAAAGAAAGACTGGACTCCTGCCAAATACCAATGTATGTAAAGGAATCCACTGTTATAATGCTGGAGCTGTCTGGACATACTAGACATGAAGTGTGCGGAACATTACATCTGTGGTGTGAACCAAATATCACAGTATGTTATGGTCCAGTTTTATTTATTTATTTATTTACTTGCTTATTTTTGCACAGCTTTTTTTTTGGCTTCCTGCAGCTGACTGTCCAGCTGCTACCAGGGACTCTCCTTACCCACAGGGGCTAACAAACCCAACTAGCCACTCCCAGATTAACTCCAACCCATGTCTGAGGCTGGTGAGGAGATGAATTGCCCCTGAGACAGTATCATACTGCTGCTGAGGAATGTTTTGGTCCTAGGAATCTAAGCCCCAATCCCTGCCCCTCCCACATGCCCCTGCCTTCACAGTAAAATGAGAGTAATGGTCTTGGTGATATATTACCCTTCCTGTGAGACTCAGCCACAACCCTGTTTACCCATGGATACACACCCTGTATGTATCTGGCCTTAATTGGGGGTCAGCAGTGAAGATGAGTCCAACACATGTAACCCCCTTCCCGAGATGGGCACTCTTATCCTCCCTGCTTGTGCTGAAAAGTACCTAACCCACTATTCTAACTCTGGTTGCCTGGGCCAAAATCAGGGCTTTATCCTGTTATGTTACTGGTGCAGGCTAGCTTGGAGTCTACTTTGTTCAGCGCAGTTATTTAGTTTATGCTTACATGTTCCTATAAAATATGCATGCTTGACAATTTGTCCCTTAGTTTTCTTGGTAGCTGTACAGGAAAAGTGGTTCTATCCTTTTTGCTGCTCGTTTAGTGGATATGAGAAGAATGGTCATTTTGGAAAGGATCAAGTACAGAAAAAAGCAAAATGTTTTCACGGGTTACTTGCCACTACTCAGTCTAGCAGAGTTTGGTATGCAGTGAAAAGTTTTGACAATCTTGGTTTCTGGTTAAGAGTTTAATGTTTAGGAGATGCACATTATTTTTGTTCTTGCCTGCTTCCTCCATGTTGAAGTAACCTGTTATAATAAGACTGCATTTGTCTTTTGTTAACTTAAGAACAATAGATTAACATTCATCATTAGTGGCAGGACTACTAGAGGGTTGCGCAATGCAGGCAAGAGTAGCATGGAGATTAGTAAGATTGCCGTAGGGTAAACTGCAAACAAGCTCATCAGAGCTGTATTTTGTGTGGTTAAATACTGCACTTATTTTCTTAATGACTGCTGCTATAGCACAATAATACCTCCATGTCCCAACTGTAAGGTCTACATTTTTAATATGTTTGTCATCTATCATAAAATTGAAATGGGAACTGGTTTTACCCAGAACTCAGTGACACTGCAGTTGTCAGGATTGTTTTATGACAAAGATAGTACACCAAATTAAATTTTAATATTGCATGTACTGAATTCAGATTATGGTGAGTGTAAGGAACTGGGGACTGGGATAGTAAGTTAAGACCATGATTTAAATCAATATTAACTATTAAAATGGAATGTCAGATGAACCAGTTTTTGCTTGCTGGCATCAGTATTAGTGTGGAGTATATAGTGACAGACCTTTGAGTTTCAGACTACATACCCTTCAGAAAATTCATGATAATGCAAAACCTGTTATTCTATCTACTTTCTAAGCCTGCAAGACCATGGAGCGTATTATCATGGAACTTATAAACAAAGACATTAGCAACCTTCAAACACTGGACCCAACCCAGTTTGGGTTCGTGAAGGGCTGATCTTGTCTCCTGAACCTGATTTACTTCTTTGAATCAGTCTCCAGAGCCATGGACAAGGGTAAGGTGGTTCCACAGCCTATCTAGACCTTGCCAAGGCCTTTGACACCATCCCCCACTCTGGAATCATAGATAAACTTACTAAGCTGGGCATTAATCCCTACATCACCCAATGGGTTGCTAACTGGCTTACTGATAGAACCCACACTGTAAAAGTAGCTGACTCTAAATCCAGCTCCAGACAAGTGACAAGTGGAGTACCTCAGGGTTCAGTCCTGGGACCGCTCTTGTTTGGCATCTACTTCTCTGAAGTACAAGCCAACACTAAGAGACTCTGGCTAACAAAGTTCGCAGATGACTGCAAACTGGGAGCCATTATTGAATCCCCAATTGATGTGGATACTCTACAAAAGGGCCTTACAGAAACAGATGCTTGGTGCCAGAGCCATGGGCTCAAGCTCAATGCTAAGAAATGTATAGTTATCCCCTTTGGGAAAAACATGTACCCGTGAATTGCCATATAGGTGGCAGTACACTAAACACTGAAAGTGTGATAAGAGACTTAGGGACACAGGTGGACAGTGGTCTCACTTTCGATAACCACATTGCCACAACAGTCAGGAAATCCTTCTATGTGGCACACCTCATCACTAAGGGCTTTTCATCCAGAAAAAAGGAGGTCATTGTCCCACTGTACTCATCCCTCATTAGACCCATTATAGAATACAATGCCCCGTTTGGTATGTACCTCTCAAGACATCTGCAACAACTGGAAAGGCTGCAGAAATACTTTACTAAAAGAATCACAGGCCTAAAGCAGATGACCTACACTGACTGCCTTAAAAAAACTCCAGCTATACTTTGTCGCATATTGTCTACTCAGAGGTGATCTCTGCTTGACATACAAGGCCATGTCAAACCCAGAGCTGTTGGACATGCTACACTTAAAGAAATCCCAATCCCTCAGAACCACATGCACAGGGATCTAAATCTTGTCATCACAATAAACAAAACATGCTGGAGGGATATGTTCCTGACCCAGAGACTCCCCAGACTCCGGAATAGATTGCCCATACTTGTCAAGCAGAGTGTCTCTTTGGCCCTCTTCAAAAGGAACCTTGACAATTGGATGGGAGAAAGGAAATTCACCCCGGGGATCACGTCAGTTGCCCTGCTAGACAGGGATCTAGGGAAGTAAATAGTGTGGGAAGAAATAGCCAGGGAATTGTTATGGCTAGGCTTGTATAGGCCCTAGGGCTGATAGCCTAGTACCAACCTATGAACCTATTTACCGGGGTGGAGAAAATAGCTATAAGAGAAGTATGAAAGAAAAGTACTTGTAAAGAAGTGCTCTTTTGTGGTAGTAGTAAGTTACAAGTACAAGCCGGATGATATAAAAACGATAAGTTGGGAGATTATGGAAAACACCTTTTTATTTTTATTTGTATTTTTTTAAGAAAGAGAAGTGGTTTGAATGTGTTTTGCTTATGGTGCAGTCAAGGAAAGTCTCTGTGTGTGTTTATACTTGCTATTTTTTGTAAGTAAGGGGGAAGTGATATGAATGTGTGCTGCTCTTGAATGGTGATGAGAGATAAAGCTTATAAATCAATAATTGTTATGGATAAAATTTGTGAAAAATAAGAGTCAGAGAAGATGTCATAATTTTAGTAAGGGTTAGAAGAATAGGTACAAGGTACTTCTGAAATGCACGTGGTTGGTATAATTATTAGAGTCATGCCAGCAGCCATTGCTGACTGCATTATTACAACATGTTTTGTTGCTTTATGGGGAAGCTATAATTGGACAAAGCTCTTAAACTGGTTTTAGAGAAGAAAAGAGTATGAACTGTACGTTTATACAAGGGTATAAAATAAGGTACAGACTGAACTGTAAAAGATTACACTTTGCGCATCTGCTTGAAAATGCTTAATATGTCTTTACTTGAGAGTTTAACAAGCTTCCGTACAAGGTACCGTTCTGTTCTCTTATTCATTAACAACATAACCACTTCTACCCCACTCCCTACCATACCTCTCAAGCTGTTAGAGTAGGAAATCTGGACAACGCCATAAATAAAGGGGAGACAAAGGTCCCAAAATAGGGACAATTTTAAAAACTGCTCTTACAAACTTAGAAAAAAGATAGAATAACAGGTTTTGCATTATCATGAATTTTCTGAAGGGTATGAAGTCTGAAACTCAAAGGTCTGTCATTATTTTCTGACTTAAATATTCAATAATTTGCTAAAAAACACAATTGTATGAAAAATAGACCAACAATATGAAGCAAAAATCTGGAATTCTGCAAAATCTATACAGTTGAAAAGTATGCCCCTACCACAAATGGTACCCTGTATGCTGATGACATAATTCTCAGCACTGCCAAAGTAACAATCCAAAAAACCCTGCACATCACAAGACCAAGTGCTACCTTTTTTGGAATAATAGCAGAGGTTTGCAAATAATTCACACATTAAATCCTGTAGCATGTTATGTCTCACTCATTCACAGCTTGATACATTATAAAACTGCTACAACAGTGGTAATGGAGATATGGCTCACACCTCACATTACTGATGTTGAAATGTATCCACTTACAGTATTATCCCCATTGATGGAGAGATTGTAAAAGTGCAGTTTCAACTAGTTCACCACTGGCTGCATCTGTGTCCAGAAAACAAATTTTATGATGTCCTGTCATGAATGACTACAAATATTGCAAGTGAAATGATCATCTTAGGGATTATTCTTGATAATGTAATAAAAGTGGGGTGGTACCTCTGTAGCAGATCTGATTAAGCTGCTACCTGCTTACCCATCCTGAGGGGATAAAGTGAAGGCTCTGACCTATTGTGCTTACCATCAGAAAACATAAGCTTTTAGGTGCTAGAAAGCAATGAGATGGGGGATGTGGGTTTGATGCTGTCAAACTGATGATAGTACCCCTCATTAAGTATGTGGGTTAATGCATAGACTTGTAAGGTTAGAGTGTAGCAAGCCTCCACAGTGATGGAGAAACTACATCAGTCAGCTAGTGGTGGCATTAGCATTAGGGCTAATAGAAATGCTTCATAACTTGTGTGGGGAATGGTGTCATTGCTGGCATGTGGGCACTGGGTAGGTCCCCAGCCGGGGGGCAAGTAAGGTCTGCTTCTGAAACACAAATGTCCCAGATCTTGGGACTGGCTTATTGCCAAACCATCAAGCTGTATGACAGAATTTTCCTCCTTGTCAATGTGTGGGTAAGAGGTGCAGAAAAGGGCACAAAGTCTTCATAGATGACTGCATGATGTCCCCCTCTGGTTAGCTCTTGCCCACATTTAACATGCAAAGAAAAAAAAAACAAAGGGATGAAGTCTGATAGGAGAAGGGCTGGTGTTTGGCAGGCACAGGGGGAAAGCATATAGAAGTTTGTACATTGTCATCAGATTTTATTAATGATTTCCATTCTGTCTTTGCTGTCTGGGAGTGGGTAAAGTTGCAATAGCTCCAATAATTTAGATGGAAGTGGGGACTTCCATGATGGCTCACATTGAGTGACAGCTTTATTACAGCCCTCCCAGTGTGAAAACAGAAAGCAGAGAGGGCCATTGGACTTTTGCATTTCTGGGTAAATTTCAGTAACTGGCTAGTAAGTGCACTGCATGGATGCCAGGAAAAAGAAATACAAATGACTTGAAGGAAAATTATCTACAAAAGGTGAGGAAAAAACACTGACTGGGAATAGTACTGCAGCTCTTCAGCAAAAAGCAGTGCAAGCTCCAGACATGAGTTCCAGTAACTTGGAGGAAAGCATAAGACAACTGCACACAGACCTGGTTAAAATAAATGAAACACTAACAGAATATATCAACTCAAACAACTAAAGACTGGAAAAATGGAAGAATCTTTATACAAATAGTCATATGAGGTGATAAAACTGCAAACATCAGAGCTCAAAATGAAGAAAAGGTTTGTTGAATATGAAACTGCTGAAGAAGAGATGTTTCAAAAAATAACAAAATTAGAGAAAAGAGCAAGTAGGGAAACCCTAAGATTTTCAGCTGTACCAGAGAAGCTGGAAAGAACAGACTAATAATTTTATGAAAGCAAACACAAGCAACTTGACTAGTATTCTACAGCAGGAGTTTTTAAGTGAAAAGGTACATTATGTGTATGCTGCAAACTGGCTATGAGAAAGCAACATAGACCTTTAAATAGTAAATATACAATCCTACCAGCAGAAGGAGTTGATTCAGACAAAACTGTGACAGGGCAAAGTACTAAAAGTGGAAGACATTAGAGTGTATGTGGAGAATGATTACTCACTGTACACTAGGCAGAAGAGGAGTACATTTATTCCACCGTTCAGGGAATATCTAAAAGCAGGCAGGAGATTCAAATGACTGTACCTAGATAACACCAAAATATTCTTTCCTGGAGGGGCAAAATCATTTTTTTGATGAAGTACACGCTAAGGAGGAAATACAACAGTTTGTCCAACAAGAAGTGAGCTGTGAAACAGAAGGATATTCTGCTTCTTGTTTTTCTGGTAATAAAGACCACAGAGAGACTGTGTCAGTGAAAGCTTTTCCAATATTTCAATGGAAAATACTGGAGAAAAGGAAGGGAGCATGGGAGTTGACTAGAAGAATTGAGAGTATGTTGGAAATCAAGCAGAGACAGGATTTGGGAGTTGGAGATAAACAGCAACAAAACCAGTAACTTGGAAATTGGCGAATATGGGATCACAAAGCAATAATTATATTTGTGAAATATGACAGAACAAGAAAATCTGGAAATATTGTACTTTTTGGACTTTGCTGGACTTGTGGAGGACTCCAAAGTTTATGCTCTACTTCATGTCATTAATGTTCAGAAAAATACTTAGGGGAGGGGAAGAAGAGGGAGAAAGTTAACTGTAAGTAAAATATTTTTTTCTTAATATGACTATTTTTATAGTGTATGATTTTTTTTGCATGCTATAAAGTAAACGTTTGTCAGTTGCTTTTAAGTGTAGTGGGGATACTATTGTAAAGAGGTGCTCCTTTTTTTCTTTTTTTTTTCTTCCTTCTTTCTCCTTCAGTTTTACGAAATGTAGGCACTGCAATGTAAAATAAGTCTGATGAAAGAAAGCATGACAAAAGAAAAATTAATGCACTTTTTCTCATACTTGCATTGGAGAATGACTGGATTAAGGCCCTTAGCTTGATCTAGTAACAAGTTTTAAGAGAAAACAAGTAAATGAAAAAGAATGTTGAGTATTATAAGGCTTTTTTTCTAGCAAGTAAATGTATGCTTTGTAGCAGTTTTGTATCTGGTCCTCATGTCTCCATGGAGACAATCTTATAAAGAGAAATTAAGTGCAATTGGATAAAGAGAAATTTGTTAGAAAAAAAAGAAAGAGAAATTAGCTAGGAGATAATGTTCTCTGAAAACATTCAGGTATTTCCCAGCTGGGAGAGAAATAAAGATAAGACAAAACCAGACAGCACTTAGTAGAAGTACAGGCTGCACCATGTGTCAGCATGCATAACCTTTCTTTTAGGTTAACTCATGTTTGAGAGCAGGGCTGTCAGTTTGGGCATTTATTCCTATTAGGAGGATAAAACTTCAATATTTGAAGATGTACATAGTTTTGTGTGTTAGTATTGTTACTAGATCTTAGGAGCGTATTGGGATGTTTTTTTTATTATTCGAGGGCTTTTAAATAAAATAAAAGTTTTGTAAGATGTGACATGGCTCAAATGGATATGACAAAAAACTGTATAAAAGTTCAGCCTGCTAAACAGTGTATGCATTTAACACAAAAGCTGGAATGAGACATTTAAAACATGGGAATAATAACTTTTTAATACAATGATACTTTCTATTCTTCTTCTTTTTTCAGCTTTTCTCGGTTAGGGGTCACCACAGTGGATCATCTGTCTGCTCATGATTGGCAGTGGAGTTTTACAGTGTCGAGTTGCCAGCCCGGCGCCCAACCTTCCACAGAAGGCATACACATGCACACACTCAAACCTAGGGCCAATTTAGAGTGTCCAATCCACCTACTGCATGTCTTTGGGATGTGGGAGGAAACCGGAGCACCCAGAGGAAATCCACGTGACCACAGGGAGGACATGCAAACTCCACACAGAAGGCACCCCAGCCAAGAATTGAACCGGAGAACCTCTTGCTGTGAGGCAGCAATGCTAACCGCTGCACCACCGTGGCCGCCCTACAATTATACTTTCTATAATGTCTTTAAACATCAATACTCTCAGAGATAAATACAAAAAAAGAAAGAGTGGTGAACTATATTAAAAAATGTAGAGTGCAAATAGTTATGCTACAGGAGACACATTTGGAAAGAACTGAACATGTGAATTTGATAAAGAAATGTTTTCATGATGGATATTCAGCAGAGTACCTGGGACAAAGGAAAATAGGAGTACTTATATGAATTACAAGAGGACCTCCAATAATGATAAAAGAGGAAAAAAGATAATGGTAGATTTGTAATACTAAGAGGCTACTGGCAAGGGAGGAGGATTACATTGGATTATATTGTACCTAAAATTGCTATAATGGAGCTTAAGAAAATTCTGGAAGAAATAATCATCTTTCAGTAAGGAATATTACTTGTAGATGGGGGCTAGAATTTGATTTGCATCAGTGAAGATGTGTCTGGGGGCCCAGAAGGAAAGTATAACAAAGGAGGGTATACTTTAGAAGAAACTTATGAAAATATTTGGCATGGGAGATGTGAATTCAGTACTAGGAGTTTGGAGGGAATTTACATATTATTCCCCAAGATAAAAAAAATGGGCTAGGCTAGACAGAATTTATATTTCACAGGAACATGTACATTTAATTGAAGGTCTTGATATGCACTCAATAACTATTTCAGATCATGCGCCAATAATAACTAAAATAAAAACATGGGATAATGAAATAAAAATGTGACACTGGCACTTTCCAACCTATCTGTTGAAAAGAGAGGAATTTTAAGGAATGGGTAGTGGAAATTATTCAGGAGCTAATAGAGAAGATAGAAATTTCTTCTGAAAGTATAACTAGGGAGTGGGATAAAATTAAAGTGAAGTTTAAAAATAGGATGAAAATGAAAGGAAGATATGGTTATGAGGTGACAATTATTATTTAGAGGGACTTAAAATGTTAAAGTTTTGTAGAATAGGGGGAATCTCACAGAACAAGAGGAGCAACTGCAGAGTTCTAAACAGAAAATAAGGGACTATCTTGATAATATGCAAAAGTTTAGAAAGATTGCCATCTAGCAACTGTTTTTTTTTAATAAGAACTCTACAGCACAAAAACTTTTAGCCCAGCCACTCAGGTAACAGAAAGTAGAAACGACTGTCGCTAAGCTTAGGAAGCCCATAACAAGGATGGTAACAAGATCATATACAGGTATTAAAAATATTTTTAAAATTCTGCAAAAATCTGGATAAAGCAGAAAATATATAAAACCAAATGAAAAGGCAAACTAAGAAAATAAAAAATGGTCACAGAACAAAGACAAGAAAGAACCTGCGTGATGGTCACTAAAACGAACTGTTATTTATTGAAGCGCTTTTCGTGTACTCGATGAGCACACTTCATCAGAAAACCATAAAAATACACGTCAGGTTTATATATCAAACAGTCGAACTTTTAATTAAGCTTTCAAACAACCCGCCTTTCTTTTTCCTAAAGCTACAGATATGTAAATAATTCAAGATAGCATATAATGCTTCACTATAAAAATATATGAATATATGTATATAAATTGACACTCAGTAATTATTAACCTAAAAACAAGGATATTATATCCACATATATATGCATAAACTATGCATAAAATATCGATTTATACTCTCTATGCATATTAAAAATAATATAACATAAATTATGCAGTTAAACCACCAATGTACATAAATAATTGATACATACATATGTGTCTGCATAACCTATGGCTCCACAAAGTCAACAATTAGTATAACCCTTTAGAACCATGCACAAAAAAGGGAAAAAATATAAAAATTATAAACAAAATTATAAAATAAATGCAACATTAGCGTTTCAAGCTCTTAAGTTTTAATACACTTGCAACTGAACAAGATTCGTTAAGCCCAGGAAAATTATAAGCATTAAGCTTAATTTGCCATTCTAATTCCAATTCTTCTAACTGTAAACAAGTTGGACCCCCTCTTTTATTTTGGTTAACTTGGTCGATAACTGCAAATCTAAAGCTATGGTCACTACACTTTAAAATGTATTTTTGTTTGTTTATGTGGCTAAATGCCAAAGGTGCCCCACATTTTATGTGGGTAAAATGGAGCGTAAACTCCGTGAAAGGATGTATGAACATCTATACGTTATTAGTAGAATGAAGATGGATAATGCACTTGCCAAACACATTTTAAAGTGTAGTGACCATAGCTTTAGATTTGCAGTTATCGACCAAGTTAACCAAAATAAAAGAGGGGGTCCAACTTGTTTACAGTTAGAAGAATTTGAATTAGAATGGCAAATTAAGCTTAATGCTTATAATTTTCCTGGGCTTAACGAATCTTGTTCAAGTGTATTAAAACTTAAGAGCTTGAAATGCTAATGTTGTATTTATTTTATAATTTTGTTTATAATTTTTATATTTTTTCCCTTTTTTGTGCATGGTTCTAAAGGGTTATACTAATTGTTGACTTTGTGGAGCCATAAGTTATGCAGACACATATGTATGTATCAATTATTTATGTACATTGGTGGTTTAACTGCATAATTTATGTTATATTATTTTTAATATGCATAGAGAGTATAAATCGATATTTTATGCATAGTTTATGCATATATATGTGGATATAGTATCCTTGTTTTTAGGTTAATAATTACTGAGTGTCAATTTATATACATATATTCATATATTTTTATAGTGAAGCATTATATGCTATCTTGAATTATTTATATATCTGTAGCTTTAAGAAAAAGAAAGGCGGGTTGTTTGAAAGCTTAATTGAAAGTTCGACTGTTTGATATATAAACCTGACTTGTGTATTTTTATGGTTTTCTGATGAAGTGTGCTCATCGAGTACATGAAAAGCGCTTCAATAAATAACAGTTCGTTTTAGTGACCATCACGCAGGTTCTTTCTTGTCTTTGTTCTGTGACCGTTTTTTAAAGCAGAAAATATGAAAATCAAGAACAGGTACAAATGCAAATGTTTATGGAAGAATTAAATATGCCAAGGTTAGAAGTAGATGAGGCTCAATTACTAATGTTTAGTATAGGAGGAAATGAGATAAAAATGGTGATATATATAACCAATCTACTGGAAAGTTCCCAGGAATAGCTGGCATTCCTGTGGGAGTTTGGAAGCTAGGAGGGAAAAAAAAACTGATAAAGATCTTTAAGGATTTATTTAACAGTAATTCAAGAGGAGGAGAAGTGCTAACATCCTGGAAGAAAGCGGTGGCAGCTGTAATACCTAAAAAGGGTAAAGATACATCAGATCCAGCTTCATATAGGCCCATTTCAATACTAAATCATGATTATAAAATGTTTATGTCCATAATAGTAAAAGTGATTCCAAAATGGATAGATATGATCAATGCAGTTTTGTGGAGAGGAGGCAGACATATGACAACATTAGCAGAACACTGATAGTCAAGAGGGAAGCAGAATGTAAGAAAATATCACTGTTGTTGGTCTGTCTTGATACAGAGAAAGCATGTGACAGAGTAAGCTAGGACTTTATGAGCAGGGCATTGGAAGAATTTGCATTCCCTGATAAAATTATAAGGTTGATTAGGAGGCTATATGAGGGATCAGACATCAAAATTGAAGTGGGTGGGGTCCTCTCTGATAATTTCTGCTTGAGCAGAGGAACCAGGCAGGGGTGTCCTCTTTCCCCTTTGCTATTTGCATTATATTTAGAACCATTAGCAAAGAAAATAACCGACTCAGAAATTCAAGGACATAATTGGTATGGTAGTCAAAAAAATCCGGCTGTATTTGCAGATGACATAACTGTATACTTGACAAAACCAGAAAAGGACATTACAGTGTTGTGGAGCATTTTGAGACAGTTTCAGATCTTTTTGGGATATAAAATGAATGAAGCTAAAACAAAAGCAATAGCGGTAAATTATGTACCCACACACAAATTGGTTCAGCAATATCCATATTTATGGGGACATGATAAAATGAAGTATTTAGGCAGATGTATTAAAAATTATTCCAGTGTGGCAGCTAAGAATATCAGGGAAGAAACTAAACAAAAGATAATACAAAAACTGAGAAATGGCGGCTCTGTTATATGGATATGGATAAGATGCAAGCAGTTAAAATGTTTTAGTCCCTTTAATCTTATACATAGGTCAGGCATATTTTTATCAACCAGAGTAGAAGTTGTGGATAGCAATTAATAAAGAGATGAAGGATTTTATCTGGGAGGGGAAGACAGAAAGAGTCAAGTGGGATAAGCTGATATTTCCAGTAGAACAAGGCAGATTGGGATTATTCAATTTGTAGGGGTATTTCAGAGCTACACAGTTAGGGTCCCTATACATAGCACAAGCAGAAACCTATAATTCAAAGGGGGCAGGGAAGATGATGAAATGGGGGAGCTCAAGAAACAAGGAGAAACTGGAATTTTAGATGCAGCTGTTTAAGGACAATGACAATAATCATATAGAATATTGTATTCATAAAGTAGCATAAAGTATTTTAAGAACTAAGCCAACAAGGGAATGGAGAAAAGATATTCTGCCAATAAGGATGACTGCAATTAGGGATACAGACAATAGGCAAGAGAGGGCTGGAATTTATTGTAGAAAACTGACAAAAGAACCAAGGTATTGGCAGCAAATAACCTGAGAGTGAAAGGTAAAAGAATGGGAAGACACCAAGAATTTATTTGGATTGGAAGTCAGAGATTGTCTTCCCTATCAAGGATTTATATCAGAGGGGTCCCATTTATGTTGTCAAAGGGTCTGTTAAGTAAACGCCCTTTGATCGACATGTAAATGTCGAATTATGAAAAGTTTGAAAGGCCACGTAAGCAATTTTTTTTCCCAGGGGAAAAAAATTGCTTGGCCGTTATCGGAAATTTGCCCTTTACTCCACTGTAGTACGATCTTGGAGTTGGTATATTTAGTTGGGGGGTGGGGGGGTGAAGCCCCCTACTTCTTAGGGTTTGATGGTTTATTTATTTATTTTTTTTATTGGTCAAGCAATTTTTTTCCCTGGGAAAAAATTGCTTACTTGGCTGTTTGAAGTTTTCGTAGTTAAGCATTTATGTGTCGATCAAAGGGCATTCACTTAACAGACCCATCAATGATGTAATATAGACCCAATATCAGAGTATATGCAAACAGAAAAAAAAATAGGGGGCTCCCAAATGGAAGACCAGCACTGGTACAGTTTTTAGTAGAATCTAGAACAGAAGTGGCCATTAAAAAAGAATAATTAGAAGAATCTATAATATTATTGCATGATAACTATAAAAATCAGTCAGAGGAGCTTGGAAAGTCTTGGGAGGAGAGATTGGATAAGCAATTCACAAAGAAAGAATGGAGGGTATATATATATATATATATATATATATATATATATATATATATATATATATATTTGCATGTCTCTGGAGTATGCAAGAAAATCAAAAAGGATTTTTGCTTGGAAATGTTTACATAGGTGTTTTTATACCCCAAGTAGACTCCAGAGAATTTTTCATCAGGTAGACAACAAATGTTGGAGGTGTGATGGGAAGAAAGAGGTAATTGGGAACATATTTTCTGAGAGTGTAATGAGTTTGCAGAATTTAAAGATGCCCTGCAGGCTACTCTGTCAAAGATACTGGGTGAGCAACTTGGTGTAACTAGTGACACGATTTTTCTGAGCTATGGTACAGAATCAGAATTGCTTAGACATAGTAAGAACTTGTTGAGTCTAATTATGGTGCCCACCCCAAAAAAAAGCAGTTACTAGAAAATGGAAATCAAATCTAAACCAACTGTACTAGAAGTAGTGACTATAGTAACAGAGATAAAACAAATGGAATTGGGATCTTTAAAAAGGGTAGGAGCAAATTGCATAGGAAAAAGTGGGAACTGTGGGAGCAATACATACAGGGGAGGAAAGAGGTTTAAAAGAAGGTAGGATTTGAATGTGCTGTGTAATGTTTGACTGACAATGATTGGGTAGATTATAAGTGATGTATAATGTTTGCAACTGGGATTATGTCAATATGGTTTGTGATGTAAAATGCTTGCAGCTGGGTTTATGTCAATATGGTTTGTTTTCATTTTTATAAATGTATGATTGCCTATGCCATAAGTAATAACTTAATATACAATGCTAATTGTTAAAAAAAATGCATGGACTTGAAGTGCCAAAAATATCTGTTATCAAGTAGTTAAACATTGCTGAAATCATTTGACTAGACTCTAGTTACCCACCACGTGTTACATGATGCTCTTGAATATTGTAGTAAATCCTTCCTAGATGTCTTTAACCTAGCCCTATAAGATGAGAAAAAGTAAAAAAATAAAAAAAGTAGATCAGCACCCTGGATCACATCAGAGTTTGGATCACTAAATCACCAGCTTCACATTGTGTAGGACAGTTTTCAACATAACAAAGCAATACTATCACAAATGTTGTATCAACAAGTTAGAAATAAAGTAAAATCTTCCCTAAGTTTTTTAAATACTTTTATTTTATTTTATTTAATTATCACTTAAGACATAGACATTCACACATTAATATAAAAGAACCAAAACATATTAATTTTTTCATGTTTATACATTATACATTATACATTACATTACATATATATTTTCTTTTTTACAACTCTCATTTAGTCCATTAAATAAATTGAGCAATTTCTGCCTTTCATTAAACATCACTCCTCTTCCATTTTTTTTTTCTATTTTCTTAAGACCCCATTTCCAGTTCTTTTATCTCTTTTACAGTATTCAGTACTTTAAATATAGCTGGTTTATATTTTGCTTTTCATTTTCTAGTAATTGTTTTTTGGCAACCTATATAATTAAATCTTCCCTAAGTTTGAGCAAGAAGAGCTTCTTCTTTAAGTAGCAAAATAAGTGCTTAAAACATCCGAAGGCGCATTTTGACATCTTACTCAGCTTATAAATCTTGGTAAGAAATTTCAGGTTGTTTCACCACAGAAATTCCATTATGTTCAGTGAGCATTATATAGATAACAGCATTATCAATATATTTGCCCACACCTGCTCCTCAAAATAACATAGTATTCTCCATGAGATAGCCCACGTTTATTTCCTGACAATTTATTTTCTTGTTAATATGTAATGGACTTACTAAACTTAAACCACATTCCTAACAATCAATAACCACTCTGCAAACTATCTTGAACTAGCAGCTAAGGGAATTGCTTACCTAGTATTTATATAGGCCAGACAGCCTGAAAGTGAAAATTATATCTGTGCATGCTGGAAGTCATCAGTCATTTTCCTTGTCCAAGAAAGAGGGGTTGTGATGATAGGAGGTACTGCCAGCCATGCCAAGGAGAAGTAGGGCAGTGAATGTAAGACTTGTGCCAGCACAGCTAGATGGAATTTTGTAAATAATTGTATGTCATTTGTATATAAAGCTAATTTGTACAGATGCTTGTGCTGAAAATGTATTTGTGAGCACTGCTTGTGTTAATTGTGCTAAAATATATCAATAGTGCACTCTGCTGAAATGAAGAGAAATGTAGATTTATTATGGTATCTGAATTAAATGTTTATGTTTTAATAGAGGACACTGGCACAGCAATGGTTAACCAGCTGGCTTATTTTAAGAAAAATAAGAGAAATGCAAATGAGTTGTTAAGTCATTGAATGGCACCCCACAATGCTGAGCAGGACAGAGCCAATGAGTCTGGGACAGAGTCTTTGCTCATTAGCTCAGTGAAAAGAAGGGAGGCCTCCAGGCACTGCTGTAAAAGCTCTTAATGTGTATTGTAGCAGTCTGCTAAAGTCCTGTCTCAAACTTCAAAAGGAGATATTGTGGGAACCTAGAGTCAGGTGACCAGATGAGGTCATTCTGCAAGTCATCTTGGATATTATATTTTACAGGGAGTAATCTCAGGATATAGAGTATTCTGTTTTGGAGCCTGACTAGAAAGACTGCTCACATATTTCATTTTGCATTGTCCAAGTAAGTTATTAGGGAACAGTAAAATTGTCTTGGTTTCAGTCAGGAATATAGTGCAGCTTAATTTAGATATTGTTTTTCTTTATTTGTCTGAGTCTGTCCTTCTATGTTGTTTTCAATATTTTCTGTGATTTGTACTCTGTAGTTTACCGTAAATATATATTCAGCATTTCATATACTTTTATTATTTATTATTAAATATATTTAATACTTTTATCATGGCTCATTCTTGTAGAGAGTATCTAACCTTTAAGAGTACTTATATATATTTGGTGACACTTTGTGGACTACTCCAGAAGGCCTGTCTGTATTGGCGAACTACTATGGTTTCCATTAGAATTAATATTCCACAGTATAACTGAACACCCTTTACTGCGGTGGTGGTGCTGTGGTAGCATTGTCACCTCACAGTATGATGGTGTCCTGTTCGATTCTCAGCCAGAGCGTCTTCTGTATGGAGACATCCATGAATGGGTGTACCTTCGTTGAAGGTTGTGCGTCAGAGCTGGCAACTTGGCATGTAAAAATCTACTGCTAATCATTAGCAGACTGGAGTTCCGCTGTGGCGACCCCTAACCGGGAAAAGCCGAAAGACACAACAATAATTGAACACCCTTTGTTAAGGGCCTTAGAGTGGCTGATTGTGAAGTGTCTGGTGGCAGTGATAACTACCTTATACTCTGGGCAGAAGGGGGCACAGCAGGTAAATCTGTGCCACCCTTCCCCAGGTGTGTGTGTGTGTGTGTGTGTGTGTGTGTGTGTGTGTGTGTGTGTGTGTGTGTGTGTGTGTGTGTGTGTGTGTGTGTGTGTGTGTGTGTGTGTGTGTGTGTGTGTGTGTGTGTGTGTGTGTGTGTGTGTGTGTGTGTGTGTGTGTCAGCTACTTGGGGCAGGGACACGAAGCAATGGCTTTACAGAGAGGGTGCTGGAGGACTTGACTTGGACACACAGATGAGGACCTAACCCTACAGCTGTATCACTGGGGAGTCTTATTGGGGATCTGTCAATGACAGGACAGACATAGAGACAGCCAGACACTGGGATGAGTGTGTTCCCTGTGTGCTCTTAAGAAAAATTATACTTGATGCACAGAGGTTTGCATCTGGAGATACTAAGTGCATCCATTTGTGTTCCAAGTGCATATCCCTCTCCAGTGTATGTGGTGAGGATTCAGGCTCTTTGATTACTGCCCCAGCATGGGGATGACACATATTGGTGCCCATCACATATTGGCAGCAGTGGTGGCCATCACAGGGGTATCAGTTGAGTTATACAACTACTGATTTATCACTATTGTTCCTCCCTTTAAAATATTACAGTGATGTATCTACAGACAAATTACTGCCTGCTTAGATGGCCAAAATTTCCCTCTCTATACTTAATATGAGTTCTGTGGACAAACCAGGAAAGATGAACATGACAGTAGTGAATCCAAAAACACATGGAGGAACAAGGACTACGCTGTAGAAAAGTTTAATAAACTGACATCCAATAATACAAAGCGTTTTTCATCTCTTACTGTGAAGAGACTTCTTTAGGCACAGTCACACATGGATTCATACTACTTAAATACTACACCCCTCCCCTAATTAACACAATTAATTCCACTACAATGAAATGTGTTAAAAACTTACACGTAGAAACATAAAAATATGTACAAATATTGACACTACTTTATACTAAAGTTACATACTTAGATAACCCATTCAATAAATATATATAATTCATTCACAATATATAATACTACTCTCTAATATCTAAAACACCTATAATTTAATCAATAATGAAGCTAGATTAAAATATGTGCTAAAAAACATCATGCTGTTGAACAGTTCTTATTACAATAAATAATACATAATAAATTATATATATATATATATATATATATATATATATATATATATAAAAGAATATTATTTATAATATTATTTGAACTATGTCATAAAAATATGAAAAAATATAAATATGGAAATATGTAAAATATATAAAATTATATGAATGAATCTGTGAACATAAATTTAGGCTTATCTCAACAAGTTTTTCAATTTAAGAATACAAGTAATGGAATCAACTTAATTTAACCTGGGTGACTGACATGCCCTAGTATGTAACTGCCAACATAATTCCAGTTTTTCAAGCATTAATGATTCCGGGCCACCCCTACCATCACATTTAATACAATCGATAGCCATGAACTTAAAAATATGATCTGGGTAATCATCAGTGTGTCTGGCAAGTGCGTTATCTAACTTATGATTCCTAATATGATATAAATGTTCGTACACCCTATCTCTTAATATCCTATCTGTCTTGCCAGTATAGAAGAAGGGCCACTTTTGACACTGGCCCAAATAAATCACACCCTTAGATTGGCAGTTGAATCTGTGTTTCGTTGTGTAAGTACATTCCCTAATACTAAAAGAAGTTCCTGTTGTCATGTGTACACAATATCTGCACATACAACATTTGAACATTCCCTTACTTCTCTCATGTGATAACTGAATACTTTTACATTCTACACTGTTCTTTAAATTCTTCCCACACTTAAACACAAGTCTAAAGTAGTGTCAATATTTGTACATATTTTTATGTTTCTACGTTTAAGTTTTTAACACATTTTATTGTAGTGAAATTAATTGTGTTAATTAGTGTTAATTAGGGGAGGGGGTGTAGTATTTAAGTAGTACAAATTCATGTGTGACTTTGCCTGAAGAAGTTTCTTCACAGTAAGAGACAAAAAGCGTTTTGTATTATTGGATGTCAGTTCAATAAACTTTTCTACAGCGTAGTCCTTCTTCCTCCATGTTTATGAGTTCTGTAGAGACCATTGGCCTTTATGGAGTATATACATGAAAAAGACAGTGAAGAAAAGCCATTAGAATAATTCTTATTAATGTTATTAAGGTATCTGGTGGAGTTTTCCATTCATCCTTAATTCAACAACTGTCTGACATATGTAGAAGTCCAGGATCTGTAAAATGTTCCACAGTTGCTTAGTGAACTACATTCAGTCAGTACCTTAGTCTCAATACCTATCCCTGACGGAACCAATTAAAGAAGACTACAAAAAATCAATTTAACCCCCCTTTTATATATCTCATTAATATGAACATAGCTTCCCCCCCAGCTCAAATCATTCAGTACATAGATAACAAAGACCAATACATTTAACCAAAACATTATAGGAAATAAATTTCCAGCTATAAACCCCTTTTAATAAATTCAGAAATGGTGATCGAACTCTGCCCATCTTATCAGTACTGCAAAAACTGAGGCCATGCTGTCCTTAGATTACATACCTGATCCAAAACCCATTGTCATCTTTTGTATTCTATCTCTGCTATGAATCTACTGAACCAAGGAAGCATTCCATCAACTGGATACAAAATAAACAAACTGTGTAAGAACACTAAGTCCACGGATTCCTGAGACGAAAACCACCAACCGAAAACAAACCAACAGTAAAGTTGGCTGAAAAGATGCACACCAACAACCAAGTTGGCTAAAAAATCTTCTTTTAATACTTCTTGTTAATCACTTTCACCCACAAGGAAGTGAGCTTCATCAGAACAATTCAACACAAAACTATTGCGCCAAAAGCAGTATTTAAACTGCAATCATTTTGTATTGAATTGTTCTGATGAGGCCCACTTCCTTGTGGGTGAAAGTGCTTAACAAGAAGTATTAAAAGAAGATTTTTTAGCCACCTTGGTTATTGGTGTGCATCTTTTCAGCCAACTTTACTGTTGGTTTGGTTTCGGTTGGTGGTTTTCATTTCAGGAATCCATGGACTTAGTGTTTATTCTGCTATGAATCTAAGGAAATGATGTATAACCAAATTGTAATAATCCCAGGTAGGAGGTTCCATAAAGTTGGGTTCAAATATAGTAATTTATTAAGTGCTTTCATTCCTCAACAGCGGACTTCTTCAGACTAAGGAACAAATTGAGCACATAATGCATATAAATATTGTTCCACAAAGTCATTGGATAATGACTTAAGTGATTAAAAAATAGCAACCTTTCTTAAAGATACCACACATACAAAGTAATAAAGAGAAGCTGCTAGCCATAAAATAAAATAAAATAAAATAAAAATAAAATACCAGAATCCATGTGATAAATGTTATGAATTAATTTCCAATACAAAAAAATTTATAAAATTGTATAAATGTTAATTAACTAAAATACATTCATATTAAATACCTATAATTTCCTAGCCTTCATGTGAAATAAAGGTAAAACTGATGTGTATTCACTCAAACCAGGAAAATGATTGGCACTTAACCTAAGTTGTCACACTAATTCTTGGGATTCCAAAAAAAATATATATACATACACACACACACACACACACACACACACACACATATATATATATATATATATATATATATATATATATATATATATATATATATATATACTGCCCTTCCCCCACACATGGGTTTTGAACTACTTGTTCTAAAACTACAAAATAAAAATGTTTAAAAGATGAACAAACTGAGATGTGTTTCTACAATGCAATATTTTCATCTTTGTTAGAAATGTTGTACAGGTGTTCATATATTCTCATTCTAAAACACAGTTCAATTTTGCCCACATAAAAAGCAGGGCAGTCTGAACATCTAGCAATGTACACCACCCCCTTAAACAACAATACCTTTGTGCAAAAAAAAAATGATTTTAAAATATATCTAATAAAGCAAATTTACCTTGAAAAATATAAGGGCATTGATTACAAAACCCACATCAGGTAGTACCTCCTTGCTGTCTATTGGATATCCTAGCAATGTTGTTATTACTTTCAAACATGTTCTTAAAATTGGGGGCCATCTTAAATATAAGTACCGGCTCAAATCCTAACAGTCTATAAAGTACAAGATTGGTTTTAAGATGTTCCAATTTCTCCTTACAATATTTTTAATTTCTGTACAGACATTGTACTGAATAATTAAAGAATGTTCATACCCATCTGAAGCTCTTGTATTTCCATCTAGTTCTATTCCCAATCAAGGTTTATTCTTGCCACCCAGTTCAATAAATACTTGCCCACTAATGTCTTTAACCAAGTTAGTAGGATAGCCACTGGCAGTAAACATTCCCATAAGTACCTCTAGTTCTTCCAAAACATCTTCTTGATGTGAGATCATCCTAGTGACCCTAATGCATTGACCTTTCACAAAACTTTTCTTCTTGGAAAGGGGGTGACAACTAGAAAAGTGCAGATATGAATTACAGAATGTGGGTTTCCTATATATTTTAGATTTAAAACCCATTGTGGTATGCAATGTTAATGTATCAAGATAGTTGATCTTCATCTTGAAGTTGAGGTAAATTTCAACAACTTGGTGGTAGCGTTCAAATAATCAATAAATAGCCTAATATCTCATTTTGAACCACCCCATAGAATAAAAATATCATACAAAAATCTAAGATACAGGTGAATATTTTTATAAAATGGACTTTTAAATAAATGTTGATTTTCCCAAGCAAGCAATACCAGACTGGCAAAAATGGGCGCAAGCTGTGCCCATAGCAACCCCTCTAGTTTACTTGAAAAATTAGCCATCAGAAAAGATGCAATTGTGGTCTAAGACATAGGAGGTCAACTCAATAATCAAATTAATTTTGTCATTAGTTAAAAACTCACAATCATTTAAACTTTCTTGGAATAATTATAAACTCTTCTGGTTATGAACATGCTTCATTTATTCAGTACATCATCTCTACAGAAATTAAAAATATTGTGAGGAGAAATTTGAACATCTTTAAAGCCAACCTTTTACTTTATAGATTGTTAGGACCTGAGATGATACTTCTATGTAAGATGGCCCCAATTTTAAGAACATGTTTGAAAGTAATAACAAAATTGTTAGGATAACCAGTGGACAGCAAGGAGGTACTACCCAATGTGGGTTTTGTAATCAGTGCCCTCACATTTTGCAGGGTGAATTTGTTTTATTAGACAATATTTTAAAAATCAAATTTTTTTTTTACAGAAAGGGAATTGTTCATCCAAGAGGGTGGTGTACATTGCTGCATCCTACATGAAATCAGACAGAAACTTGCAGCACCATTAGGCACCCTATTCAACCAAAGCCTGTGTGCCGCCTTCATCCCAGCTGAGTGGAGGACAGCCACTGTCATCCCTTTGCACAAAGGTGAAGCGTCCACCAAGCCAGGAAATTATAAACTCATCAGCCTAACTAGCCTGATCTGCAAGGCCATGGAATGGATTATCATGGACCTCATTAACAAGAACATTGGCAACCTTCAAACACTCAATCCCACACAGTTTAGTTTTATCAAGTGGAGGTCATGCCTGTTAAATTTGGTCAACTTCTTTGAGACTGTCACCAAAGCCATGGATGAGGGGAAGATGGTGCACACCACCTATCTTGACCTGGCCAAAGCCTTTGATACTATTCCTCACACGGTTATAATAGATAAACTCTCTCAACTAATCATCGATTCATATGTTACCAAATGGGTAGCAAACTGGCTCACTGATAGAACCCACCTACCCAGAATAGGGGAAGCCACCTGAAGCAGTAGATCCATAATGAGCAATGTATCCCAGGGATTAGTCTTGGGGCCTCTGTTGTTTGAGATATACTTTTTACATGTGCAGGCCTGGCTGTCCAGGTTTGCAGGTGACTGCAAGCTGGGCACTGTCATCAATTCCCCTAGTGATGTGGACATCCTCACCCAAACAAATGACTGGTGCCAGAAACATGGCCTCAAACTGAATGCCAAAAAATGCATCATTATCCCGTTTGGGGAGAGTGACGTCCCTACAAATTATCACATTAATAACAAGGTCCTAAGTATGCAATCAGTTGTGTGGGTCTTGGGTACCCAGGCTGATAGCAAACTGACTTTTGACCACCATGTTGCCACTGTTGTACGGAAAGCTTTCTACATGGCCCACCTCATTAGCAAGGGTATCTCATCCAGGGACAAGGAGGTCATAACATCCCTGTATTCTTCCTTTATAAGACCCATTATTGAGTACAATGCTCCTTTTGGCATGTATCTCTTGAAGCACATGCAGCAGCTGGAGAGATCACAGAGGTTCCTCACCAGGAGAATCCAGGGCCTCAAACATCTACCCTACACAGGTAGGCTAAAAGCCCTGTCCTGCTACTCAGTCTCATACAGGCTTCTCAGAGGTGACCTCTGTCTCATACAAAGCAATATCAGATCCTGTGCTGATTGGACTGCTTAATATTTGCAAGTCAAGCTCCACTCAAGTAACCCACATGCAAGACCTCAACCTGGTCTGTAACATTAATAGGACTTGTTGGTGGGACAGATTTGTGTCCTAGAGACTCTACCTTCTGTGGAATAGAATCCCTCTCCATGTCAAGCAGAGTACCTCATTAACCCTTTTTAAGTGCAACCTGGATAACTGGATGTGAACAGAAAATACATCCCTGGGATTCCACTTGTGTCCCTGCTGGATAGGGGCATTGGGTTCTGACTTGTCGGAACATGGGCTAAATTCTTGGCTAGGCCTGTAAGGGCCTCAGGGATCAATAGCCTAGTAACTTCCTATTATCCTAAGATGCTCAGATTGCCGTACTTTTTATTTGAGCAAAACTGAATAGTGTTTTAGAATGAGAATATACAAACACATGTATAACATTTCTAACAAAAATTAAAATAATATATTGTACAAATACATCTCAGTTTGTTCATCTTTTAAAAAAGATTTATTTTGTAATTTTAGAACAAGTAATTCAAAATCCACATGGGGGAATGGAAGATTTTTTGGAAACCCATGAATTAGTGTGACAACTTAGGTTAAAAGCCAATATTCCTCCTGGTTTGAATGAATACACATCAATTATACCTTTATTACACATGAAGGCTAGAAATTTATTCCCATTTAATATGAATGTATTTTAGTTGTAGTTAATTAACATTTGACATGATTTTATATAATATTTATTGTACTGGAAATTAATTCATAACATTTATCACATGGATGTTGGTATATTATTTTATTTTATTTTATTTAATGGCTGCACCTGCCGTGGTGGTGCTGCAGTAGCGGTGTCGCCTCACAGTAAGACGTTGTCCTGTTCGATTCTCCGCTAGAGCGTCTTCTGTATGGAGACATGCGTGAATGGGTGTACCTTCGTTGAAGGTTGTGCGTCAGGGCTGGCAACTAGGCATGTAAAAATCTACTGCCAATCATTAGCGGACCGTTGTTCCGCTGTGGCGACCCCTAACCGAGAAAAGCCGAAAGACACAACAACATTTTATTTAATGGCTAGCAGATTGTATTTATTACTTTTTTATGTGTGGTGTCTAAGAATGGTTCCTATTTTTTAATCACTTAATGAAGTCATTTTCCAATTACTTTTTGGAATAGTATTTATATGCACTGTGTGTTCAGTTTGTTCCTTATTGTGAAGAAGTCCTCTGTTGGGGGACAAAGGCACTTAATAAACTACTATTCTTGAACCCAACTTTGTGAAACTTCCTCCTTGGAGTTATTAAATTTTGATTATAAGTGATTTCATATAACATCTCACCTTTTGTTGTGTTTAATACCAGAAATGATAGAAATCTGTTCAACATTATCACTGACCTCATCTAAAAACTGACCATCTCCTTAAAGCCATTCTTCACTGACCATGCCTATTTAACCACTGTCCGCTCTTTATTATTGGCCTTCAATACCCTGAAACACTAAAATATATGTTTTTTTAATCATATCTTGATAATTTATGTTGCAATAATGCACAAGTTTCACTCTGAGAAACTACATTGCTGTGATTTTTTTCATAGATGTTGTCTTTCTCCAATAGTCCATTTTGTGTATATTTTGTATGACTCATCTTAAAAGTAAAAAAGTGTTCATAATTTAAATATGACAACAATGACTTTAGTCAGTGACTTCAAAGCCTCTAAACGCCATGTCATGTTTTAATTTTTCACTGAATGAACCTAATTTGTGCTAACTAAAGATTGCTTTATACATTTAAACCTTCTTCAGTACAAGCTAGCTAAAGCAGCAGGATTTTCTGAAGTACTCAGTCCTTCTCCATATTCTTTGAGAGGTTTCAAATTTGTCATTTTAATGTAGTAGCACCCCTGTAATTCATCTGTGGCAGAAAGTTGTAACTTCAAAGAGATGCTGAGTTTGCAGTACTCACTGGATTTATATTTCAGACTGTCCTTAATTTATGTATAAAAGAAATACTTCATTGACCAAAAGTGAGAGTATTTACCAGCTTGTTTTATTGCAGAATAGCTAAATCAACTTGTTTGCACATAAAGATTTTTTTTTCAAAAAATAGCTCTAGGAAACAGTTTCACTTCAGGTGTTATGTGTGCATTTAGCTGACTGACCTCCGCAAGAGAATTTAAAGAAGCAAAACTGAAGGTTGTGACTAAGAATTACAGAGAAGAGTGGCCATACAGATTCCTTTCTCAAACAATGTGAGATTTGAACAGGCCAAACAAATGGTAGTTCATTCATAATCTGGTTTCTAGGCAGTAACAACATCTAGGTGATATTATAGGGCCGACAGATTCCGTGCCAACTTTACCCATCTCTCCCCCACCAAAGGACCGATCACAATGCCAGTAGATTGCCAGACACCCAGTATTACTGCTGCACAGGTTAAAACAGCACTGTCTAAGGCCAAGAATACAGCTTTTGCGGGACCTGACAATATCCCTGGCTGTGTTCTACATGAACTACAGAGTGAACTGGCACCTCACCTGTGTGCCCTGTTCAATCACACCCTCACCTCAGGCTTTGTCCCTACCGAATGGCGCACTGCAACAGTCATCCCTCTCCAGAAAGGAGGAGCGACTACAGACCATTGGAACTACCGTCCCATTAGCCTGATGAGTCTGATATGCAAAGCTATGGAATGTATCATCATGGACCTAATAAACAAGGATATAGGGAATCTCCAAACTCTGGATCCCACACAGTTTGGTTTTGTGAAGGGTAGATCATGCCTGGTTAAACTGGTCGACTTCTTTGAGTCAGTCAACAGAGCTGTGGATGAAGGCAAGGTGGTTCATACAGCCTACCTTGATCTGGCCAAGGCCTTTGATACCATTCCCCACTCAGGAATCATAGAAAAACTCACTAAGCTAGGCATCAACTCTTATATCACTAGGTGGGTTGCAAATTGGCTCACAGATAGAACCCACAGTGTGAAAGTAGCTGACTCCAAGTCAGACTGCCGACCAGTCATGAGTGGAGTCCCATAGGGTTCGGTCCTGGGACCTCTCCTGTTTGGTATCTACTTCTCTGAAGTCCAGGCCAACATGAAGGGACTCTGCCTGACAAAGTTCGCAGATGATTGCAAGCTGGGAGTTATTATTAACTCCACAAGTGATGTTAACATCCTACAGAAAGGCATCACTGAGACCAACAACTGGTGTCACAACCATGGCTTTAAGCTCAATGCCAAAAAATGTGTCATCATCTCCTTTGGGAAAAACCCAGTTCCCATGAATTACCACATCGATGGTAGTCCACTGAACACAGAAGGCATTATAAGAGATCTGGGAACACAGGCTGACAGCAACATCTCTTTTGACCACCACATTGCTACTGTGGTCAGAAAGTCCTTCTGTGTGGCACATCTCATTACTAAGGGTTTTGCATCCAGGA
This sequence comes from Protopterus annectens, assembly GCF_019279795.1. Classification (NCBI taxonomy): domain Eukaryota; kingdom Metazoa; phylum Chordata; order Ceratodontiformes; family Protopteridae; genus Protopterus; species Protopterus annectens. Next base: position 569,917,069 of record NC_056744.1, on the reverse strand, counting down.
AGAAAGAGGTCATTGTCTCCCTCTACTCTTCCCTCATCAGGCCAATCATCAAATACACTGCCTCATTTGGCATGTATCTCACTAGACACCTGCAACAACTGGAGAGACTGCAAAAGTACCTCACAAAGGGGATCCAAGGCCTTAAACACTTGTCCTATATGGACAGATTCAAAAAACTTAACTATTCTCTGTCTCATATCACCTACTTAGAGGCGATCTCTACTTGACTTACAAAGCCATGTCTGACCCAGCTCTATTAGAAATGCTACATCTAAAGAAATCCCAGTCCCTCCTCACCACATCCTCCAGAGACCTCAACCTCATTACCACAATCAACAGAACATGCTGTAGCGAAAGGTTCATAACCCAGAGACTGCCCATGCTTTGGAATAGACTTCCCATACATATCAAACAGAGCACCTCACTGGCCGTCTTCAAGAGAAATCTTAATGAGTGGATGGGAAATAGAAAATTCACCCCGGGGATCACTCCAGTGGCTCTACTCAAAAGAGGCACTGGGAACTAAGGTCAGCTGGCATGATGTCAGGGTAATCCTATGGGCTAGGCTTGTAAAGGCTCCAGGGCCATTAGCCTAGTACACATCTATGAACCTATGAACATATGATCAGTGTTGGTGGCTCAACAGGTCACACACTTGCTTTTGGTGCTGGAAGACCAGAAGGCTGTGAGTTCTATTGCCACTTCAGGTAATTGAATTGCTGACACTGCAGTGCAGCATCAGGGGGTGCTGCTCTCCTCCGTCTCCCATCCTTCGGATAACTTGTTAAACTGAGGTACCAACTGCTTGAGTTGGTGGTAGCTCAGGTGGACATAGAAGGTCCCACTGCCTCTATCAAAAAGAGTATTTGAAGTTTCCTGATGCCCTGACCAAATTTCTCCTCATACTATAAATACCACCTTGGGTCACCCCATTAAAGAGGCCACTTGCCTGGTTGGTCTAACTTGGTCAACAAAGAATAAAGTAATATTTTTCACCCTATTTATTTATAACATAACTCCTGAACTCCTGAATGAGATTAGCTACAACAACTGGTGGAATTTTCTTTTGATGTGCAAACATAAGCATTTCATAAGTATCAAAGCTTGTACGAAGTTACAAAAAATTGCTGGATTTGCTGCTAGTGTGTCAGCCAAAACTCTGCAATGCATTGCACTCAGTAAAAGTGACTTGAGTTCTCTCATACCCTCATTCTTGCCAGATAAAATTGGCACATCTATGTTTTATATGTCTAATAAATGTTCTACCACAAAAAAACAACTGGATGGTGGTATACTCCCCAAATACTACCTCAGGACAAAGAAACAGTAAATTGGTCAGACTAAAAAAATCTTAACAGTCACTAAGGCTTAGGCAATACACTGTTACCCCTCCATGTTGCCAAGACAGGGAGTACATTAACAGAAGACATCGAAAAGCTGCCATTAATGACTCATCTTAAAAATAAATTGCATCTTTTATCACAAGGGTTATGTGAGTCTAAAAATATTACTTAATTAGTAAGCTTTCCCTAATAAGAGTTAATCACTTTCAAACGTCTTTCTTTTTATTATAGCTCTAGCTGTTCTCTTTTTTTCTCCCCATCACTCTTTTTTTCCTTGTTCACAATTCCTTTCCATGTTTTCCTGCTTGCTTTCCTTATATTTTCAGCTTCATTCAATTTCATCCTTTCTTGTTCACCTGCTACTCCTCCTCCTCATTTCCTCCCCCTGTGCTCAGCATTCATTTCAGGTTTGCTGTTTATGCTTTCCCCCAACCACAACTACTCACCTCGACCCTTTACCCTTTATTCTTCCTTTCTGTAAACCAGTCATTTCCCAGTACATAACTTGAGCATTTCATTTAGGCTGAATCTTTTGTGGGGATCTTGTTCTTCCTTAATAACTATGTCTGTATGGCATTCTATGTATATATTTGGAGCTTTTCTCCCCAGGTGTCTGCTGAAAATGGGCCCCTACCCAGTCAGACTTTTCCAGTAATCAAATGTCAATAAATAAATCCTTCTAAGTTGGGAACTGCTGATTGAAGGCTCAGTTTCTATTATTCTAAAAGTGTATTAGTTCTGGTTTAAGCACTTGGGCTTCAGGCCAGTTATTTTACATTAAGAAGGTTTGTGGTCTGCACTCTTGTGGGAGGAGAGGTTAGATTCTACCCTTCTGAGCTGGGAATTTCTGGTTAAATGATTATTGTGGCTGCTTATTTGAACTGTTTCTTTCTGAAACTGGTGCACCTTGTTTGCTGTAGCATACACTAGATTCAGGCATGCTGAATCTAGCTTTGTTTGTATAACTTGAGCACTAATCCAGGACATTCTTTTTTTGGAGAAGGTTCCCCTGCGTCCTAGTGGCAGGAGTGTGCAGTTAGAACGTGTCTGATTGAAGACTGCTGGAACAGGGTGCAGTTTTGAGCTTTTTTACTGGTTAATTGGGTATTTTGTTTAAATCAGTTTGCTCATTTTCTAATGTTATATAAAAATTGCACTTTATTCATCTGCTTTTACTGTATTTGTATTTCTTCCTACTTTATTGCATTTATTCTGCTGCATTTATTACTGCTTGTTAGTAGCCTGATTAAATTGTAACTGTTATTCTAAGCCTTTTGTTGAAGCACTTGGGCTTCAGACCAGTTGTTTTACATGAAGAAGGTTTGTGGTCTGCACTGTTGTGGCAGGACAGGTAGCTTACATCCTTCTAAGTTGGGAGTTGCTGATTGAAGGCTTAGTACCTGTTATTCTAAGAGTATATTAGCTCTGGTTTAAGCACTTGGGCTTCAGGCCAGTTATTTTACATTAAGAAGGTGTGGTCTGCACTCTTGTGGGAGGAGAGAGTAGATTCTGCCTTTCTGAGCTCGGAGTTTCTGGTTAAAGGCTTATTGTGCCTGCTTATTTGAACTGTTTCTTTTGGAAATTGGTACGCCTTGTTTGCTGTAGCATAGACTAAATTCAGACCTGCTGAATCTAGCTTTGTTTGTATAACCTGAGCACTAATCCAGACCATCGTTTTTGGAGAAGGTTCCCCTGCACCTTAGTGGTAGGAATGTGGAGTTAGAACTTGTCTGATCGAAGACTGCTGGAACGGGGCTCAGTTTTTAGCTTTTTAATGGTTAATTTGTTTAAATCAGTTTGCTCATTTGCTGCTGTTATATAAAAAAGAAGTACACTTTATGCATCACTGCTTAGCTAGGGATAAACTATTCCTGGCGCCATACAGTCTGCTCTTCAAATTTTCCCTTAGAACTATCCAATGTTTTAGTTTTAGCACTCAAATCTGCTTCTTTGGGCTCAGCACTTATTCAGAACTCATTGTAAGCACTAAATAAGCTTCAAATTACTACAGCACTCAACTTTCCTCACTTGTCTAGAGGAAAACAGTTTTTAGTACTTAATAAATAAGCACCTATCCAAGCATGTATAAGGGTCACCTCCTGGTGTTTTCTCCTGTCTACCTGATGAATCTGGGCATCTTGGGGCAATGCAGCAATTGCCTCGTGTACACAGACAACCCTCTCCTCCTACCACCCAGCACTACAACCTGTGAGAAATGCACTTATGTAGCCAAACTGGAAGCAAAGCTCTCTTCACCCAAGACTGGACTAGACAGTCAAGAGGAGAAGGTAAACACTTGCACCACACCACACTCATCACATAGTCCCTCAAAACCTACACCTCCAAAACACACACATAGCAACACAAAGCACACACCTACATTTGCGGAGGCTCTCAATAAAAATCTGCTCAAGCAACAGAGACCTCCAAAGCAGAAACGCATGCAACCCCCACTCCCCAGCACAACCCAAATGACACATAGCCCACAAACTCAGTGTGCCACTCAACCACAGCCCATAAGGCATAACAATATACCCAACACTCTAGTCATCAACACTGATGTTCCACTCACCAGGCTAAACAAGGAGAAAGTTACTGTCAGCTGCCTGTCGAGTGCCAGGATCTGCCACATAATGCACACACTCAGGTCACTCCACAGCAAGTACAAATATGACACTGTCATTGTCCGTGTTGGTGTGAATGACCTGAGATGTACCTCCCTGGACTACATGAAAAGAGACATGGAGAAGCTCTCCGATCTTGTAGCCCAGGCAGGTATGACCCTAGCCCTGAGTAGCATCCTGCCATCACCCAGAATGATACCACAGTACAAGGACAAAATGTTTGACTTCAACAATTGGCTAAGCTTCTGGTATCATTCTAAGGGGATCCAGTATCTGTCTGCCTGGGATGACATGATTGACAGACCACAATGCTTTGCCAAAGATGGCCTGCACCTGTCGCCCTTGGGATTCCAGATACTGGCTAAGGCTCTTACCACCCCTATAGTGCCTTTTTTAGGCAAGGTTCAAAAGACACATCCACCACCATAACACGTACAAGCAAGCAAAATCTGAGGGTACTGCTACTCAATGCTAGAAGTCTAAACCTCAAAAAATGCATTCACTTGAGGGCTGGCACTCCTTAAAATAGAGAACATCGACATCTGTACAGTGACAGAGACCTGTTTCAAGGCTCCAGAGAGCACCACTGCATTACCAGGCTATAATTCAAACCACAACTTTCGGCCACCTAACCTGGACCAAAACACTAACGGTGGATGCGTGTTCATATTCATTAAGGATATCCACACCTCCAGGCTAGTTGGTCAGCATAATGCATCTGAGATTATACAAGTGCAGCTAACTCTAGGCAAGACCGCAATCCAAATTGTAACTTGCTACAGATCCCCCACCATGCCCCAGGATTCCCACTCCTCATTTCTTGATACACTGGAAAATATTAGGGTACAACCCAACACCCTAATAATAGGAGATTTCAACTACCCCACCATTAACTGGGAAAAATACTCATGTACCAACTCTTTTGCTCAATGTTTTCTGGAATTCATAAATTGCAATGCCTTGAATCAACTTATTCACACCCCCACCAGGGGCAGCAATATCCTAGACCAGATCATTACCAACATGGGTGACCGGTGTTCCACACCAGAGGTCAATTCCTCATTGGTCAGGTCCGACCACAAGCTAATCAGCCTAGACATCCACATCCCCCCCCCCCCCAATTAGGGAAATCACCATAAAAATTCTCCAAAGCCAACTTCATGCTTCTTAAGACAGAAGTGGCAAACTTCACAACACCCATGCAGATGGACAAAAGAGGTACGACTGATGAATCCTACACAAATGCACTTTATAAGCACTTACACGAGTGCATGGATCGTGCTATCCCTAACAGAACCAAGATGCTATCCTCCAAAAAAAGGAAGCCAATCTGGTGGTCCCCTGCCATAAACAAACTCTACAACAGAAGAAAAAAACTGTTACAAAAAAGAGTAAAATCCCATGACTGGAAGAACTCCCTGGTCAGCCTCAGTAAGAAGCTGAGATCCCTCATAAAATCCTCCAAAGCTAGTTACGAAAACAAAATCGCCACTGATTCTAAAGACAACTACAAAGCATTCTATAGCTATGTCAAGAATCTCAATGGCAACACTCAGATCTGCTCTGAGTTACAGCACAATGACACTAAATATGCAGAACCAACTGATATTGCCAACATCCTAGCAGATAGGTTCAGTGCTAACTTTACCCCCCCCCCCCGCCCTCGAAAGGGCCCATCTCTATACCAGAAGAATGCAAAGTTTCTGTAATCATGGCTGCACAGGTAAAAATCACACTCTCCAAAGCCAAGAACACAGCATCCATGGGACCTGACAACATCCCAGGCTGCATTCTACATGAACTACAGAATGAACTGGCTGCCCACCTAAGCACCATGTTCAGTCATAGCCTCACCTCAGGCTTTGTGCCCACTGAATGGTGCACAGCAACGGTTATCCTACTCCACAAAGGGGGAGCCACCATGGACCCCGGGAACTACTGCCCCATTAGCCTAACGAGCCTGGTCTGCAAGGCCATGGAACATATCATCATGGAACTTATAAACAAAGACATTGGTAATCTCCAAACTCTGGACCCCACCCAGTTCAGGTTTGTAAAAGGCATATCATGTCTCCTAAAGCTGATAGACTTCTTTGAAGCAGTCACCAAAGCCGTAGACGAGGGTAAGGTGGTTCACACAGCCTATCTAGATCTCGCCAAGGCTTTTGACACCATCCCCCACTATGAAATTATAGATAAACTCACTAAACTAGGTATAAATCCCTATGTCACAAGATGGGTTGCCAACTGGTTCACTGACAGAACCCACACTGTGAAAGTAGCAGATTCCAAATCTGACTTCAGACCAGTGACAAGTGGAGTACCACAGGGTTCAGTCCAGGGTCCACTCGTGTTTGGTATGTACTTTTCTGAAGTACAAGCTAACACAGAAGGTCTTTGGCTAATGAAGTTTGCAGATGCCTGCAAACTAAGAGCTATAATTGAAGCTCCTAACAATGTGGACATCCTACAAAAGAGCCTCACTGAGACAGATGCCTGTTGTCAAAACCATGGCCTCAAGCTCAATGCCAAAAAGTGCACTGTCATCCCCTTTGGTAAAAAGTCTGTACCCATGAGCTTCCACATAGGTGGTAGTCTACTTAACACTGAAAGTGTGATAAGAGACCTTGGGACACAGGTGGGCAGTAGTCTCTCCTTTGATAATCACATTGCCACAGTAGTCAGGAAATCCTTCTACATGGCGCACCTCATCACAAAAGGTTTCTCATCCAGGAAAAAAGAGGTCATTGTTCCCCTCTACTTGTCACTCATTAGACCCATTATGGAATACAATGCCCCTTTTGGTATGTACCTCACAAGACATCTACAACAACTGGAAAGGCTGCAGAAATACCTCACAAAGAGGATTACTGGCCTCAAACAGATGCCCTACGCAGACCGTCTCAAAAAACACCAGCTTTACTCCGTCGCATATCGCCTATTCAGAGGCAATCTCTGTCTAACATACAAAGCTATGTCAAACCCAGAGCTGTTGGACATGCTCCACTTAAAAAAATCCCAATCCCTCCAAGCTACATGCTCTAGGGACCTAAACCTTGTCACCACAATAAACAGAACATGCTGGAGGGATAGATTCCTGTCCCAGAGACTTCCCATACTCTGGAATAAACTACCTATCTGCATCAAACAAAGCTCCTCATTAGCACTCTTCAAAAAAATCTTGATGATTGGATGGGAAATAGGAAATTCACCCCAGGGATCAACTCTGTGGCTCTGCTTGACAGGAGCATAGGAAAATAATTTTCTTGGGTGGCAAAAGCCAGGGTACCTTTTTGGCTAGGCTTGTAGGCCCTAGGGCCGATAGCCTAGTTCCTACCTATGAACCTATGAACCTATAAATAAATAAAATATTGTAAATATTAGTTTGCCTTGATTTTATTATGCCTGTTATATTGCAGTCCAAATTGTATAACATCTTTTACTGAATATTTTCTATTGGTATGCTGATAGAGATAATTTAGTAAAAAATGTTACAACAATGAAAGCAGATACTGCGATGATTTGTTGTGAAACATTTCTCTCCAGTCTGTGCTGAAAATTGCCTTGCACAGTCAGACCATCCCAGTCAACAAATATAAAATTAAGAAATAAGTAAATGCAGAAGGAAATGTAAGAAACAACATGCTTACCAACACTGCTCAGAACTACTTAATAGTACCATGGGTTTCAGAGTAGACTGTCAGTTTCAAACCTTAATATGGTGTACTCTTTACCATAGAAGAATGCGCTAGCTATCTGCAGCCAGAGAGTGTAAAGCTGTGCTTTGCACCCAAGGGAGTAAGTACATTGTTATGGTGATGTTTTCACAGTTATGGGTGTGTGACCTATAAAAAAGATTTCAGTCTCACATGCCCTTCAAAGTGAAGATTAGTTAAAGGCAGCAGTAAGTTTAATAATCAGTGAACACAAACATCTTGTGACATTTTATGGCTACACTGCAAAGATAAATGAACTGTGGTACAGTTGGTAGCAAATATTTTAGTTGAATGACCTTATCTATATACCATTGATTACGACTGGTTATAACTGCAACTTTAATAAACCACTGGAATTACGTTGTGTATGATCAGTAACTAAGTCAGATAATCAGACATGATCCTGTGTAAACTGAAGGACTGAATACCTGTTCAGTTATGTGTATAGTGTGATATGCAGTATGTATGAAGTGACTTCTGCTTACCGTATGCCATAAAACTAATTACGGTCTTCATTGAAGTGAATGTAAAGTATAGGGCAAGCAGGCAGAAAATGTGTGGTATTAACCTGTCAGTTCAAGTGTGACCCATGAACCAGAGCACACCTTAACATACTGTAGTGCTACAACTGTTTATTGCATAGCAGTGATTATAAATCCATTAGTTGTGTAAAGTGAAGCTGCATGATCCAGTCCAGAAATTAACTTTAACAATACATATATTACACTTAGTCAGCTATCAGAACCAGATAAGCACATTCTGTAAGTTACTCTGATTAAAGATTAATCAAGCTCAGAACTTGTTAGTTATTCAGCATTCTCACTTCAAGTTTCAGAAGGGATGGCAGTCACGGTGTTATAATGGTAGTACAAGTGCCTTTGTGGTATGCTTAGAATTGCATTGTGCCAGTGCTGTTCACAGCACATTAACTAAACAATACAGTATCTTGTACTTTTAAAGGTTGCTGGAGAATGCAAAGTAAATGAGATATAACCATACCTCTCAAATGTCAAGATTTTCACCTCATATTTTTGGGCAGTTCCTTATAAAATTTGTGGTTTTCTAGCAAATCACTGAAGACTGAAGTCACTAAATAATGATATTCATTTGAGTTTAAGATTTCATATACTACAGAAAATACGTGCCAATACAAATCATGTTATTCTAGCAACTTCCTAAGATTATAAGAGCAATTTCTTAAAATCTGTCCCTATTCTGGGGCTTTTGTCCATATTTCTTGCTCTAAGAGGTTGAGAGGTATGGATATAATTACAGTATCACATTTCTCACATTAGTGATGTTTGTTGGGGACAGATTTGACTGATTTTTGAACTCTATCAAGGGCAGTCCAGGTCAGCTGCTTCTACCGTGTTGTTTGGGCAGGTCAATGTTGAGAAGAGTTATATCAAAAAGCCAAGAAGGGGAAAGACTGAGCAGGTAACTGTTTCACACTGTCTACATGAATAGGTTCATAGGTAATTACTAGGGTAGCTGTCTCTGTGGGCCATTTTAAGCCTAGCCAATTTCCTTTCCAAAGGTGAGAATCAAACCCTGCGCCTTGTGTTTATGGAGTAAACACCTTAACCATTATACCAAAACCCACCCCTTATCATAATTAGTGCAAGGAGTGAAATGACTGCCTCAGGTTTTCCAGTCCTAACTTTATGATCTGTCTGATAGACTGTCTTACCCCTCTTTTTGCGTCATACTTTGTCTGTCCCAGTGCCCCTGTCCATCACTGGACCTACCCAGCTCCTCTTTCTTCTACCTCATTCTTTCTCAAACTCACGGTTGGGGCCAGTGTGGATCCATATCTCACTAACTCTCACTGCAAAAAATATGGACAAAATCAAAAATAATGGGGTGAAAGGGCCCAAAATCAGCGAAAATTTCTAAATATTGTTCTTATAAACTTAGAAAGTAGCAAGAATAACAGATTTTCTGTAGGACATGAAGTCTGAAACTCAAATGAAATTTGTTTTTTTTTTAGTGTCTTCAATCCTCAATGATTTGCTAGAAAACTATAAATTATATGAGGAATAGAACAAAATATGAGGCAAAAATCTGAACATTTTGCAAAACTCTGGACAGTTCAGAGGTATGTGTGGATCCTAAAGAGTGCCCTGGAGTGGTCATGCCTAGTGGATTTTTTTTTTAATTTAATGACCTGACCTACCAGCGTCCCTTCCCATTCATCTGTTCTGTCTAAGGGCTATTCCCCTCTAAGGACCACACCTCTCTTCAAGGAGCAGTTAGATGAACACCCTCTTCCCCCAAGATGGACACTACAATCCCTCTCTGCCACTGCTTCCAAACACCCAAGCTGCTAAATGAACCTGGGTCACCTTGGCTGTAGTTAGGGCTTTATCCCTGTATGCCATGTATCTAGCGGACATCCTGACTTTCTTGGTTTTGAAAGTTATACTTGCCTCGTCTCCTGTGTTTTGCAAATTACACCATTTTTCCTTCAGCCACTCTTAGTTTTATATGAAATGAAATCTACAAATACTGTAGAAATATTGATGCTACCCACCCACTGTACATGCCAGTTGTATATTAATTTTGGCTGCTATTGCTGCCTGTACAAATAGATGATGTCAGAGCTTTATTTCTACATGCTGATATTTTTTCCCGTTTCTTTCTTTCTTTTTTTTCAGAAAACTAAGAGTTACATTTGTAGCTTCTTCTCCAGTGACATACAGGAATATAAAACATTTTATCTTTTCAAACTTTTCAGCTTATCCACTCACATTGAGAATTAAATTGAAAATTTTCACTCTTCTGCCAAATTTCCTTGTAGCACAAAAAATTCCAACAGGTGCAGCTGAGCTGTATTTGCACTGACATATGCCTTTTCATCTAAAATTCTAAACTAATTCCATTTCAACAACCAAAACTAAAAAAAAAAAAAAAAAAAAAAAAAAAAAACAGAACAAACTCTTAATTTACTTTATATATAAGCCTTCACAGCTGCACTACAGTGGATGAAAGGGGAAAAACACTGGATGTGTACCATCAACTTGTACAGTATGATACACTGTAATAAAACACCCCATTCAGGAATCATAGAAAAACTCACTAAGCTAGGAATCAACACCTATATCACTAGGTGGGTTGCAAACTGGCTCACAGATAGAACCCACAGTGTGAAAGTAGCGGACTCCAAGTCAGACTGCCGACCAGTCACAGGTGGAGTTCCACAGGGTTCGGTCCTGGGTCCTCTCCCGTTTGGTATCTACTGCTCTGAAGTCCAGGCCAACACAAAGGGTCTCTGGCTGACAAAGTTTGCAGACAATTGCAAGTTGGGAGCTATTATTCACTCCCCAAGTGATGTTAACATCTTACAGAAAGGCCTCACTGAGACCAACGACTGGCGTCAGAACCATGGCCTTAAGCTCAATGCCAAAAAATGTGTCGTTATCCCCTTTGGGAAAAACCTGGTTCCCATGAATTACCACATCAATGGTAGTCCACTGAACACAGAAGGTGTTATAAGAGATCTGGGAACACAGGTTGACAGCAGCCTCTTTTTTGACCACCACATTGCCACTGTGGTCAGAAGGTTCTTCTATGTGGCACATCTCATTACTAAGGGTTTTGCATCCAGGAAGAAAGAGGTCATTGTCTTCCTCTACTCTTCCCTCATTAGGCCAATCGAGTACAATGCCCCATTTGGCATGTACCTCACTAGACACCTGCAACAACTGGAGAGGCCGCAAAAGTACCTCACAAAGAGGATCCTAGACCTTAAACACTTGTCCTATAAGGACAGACTCAAAAAACTCCAACTATTCTCTGTCTTATATAGCCTAATTAGAGGCGATTTCTGCTTGACATACCAAGCCATGCCTGATCCAGCTCTGTTAGAAATGCTACTTCTAAAGAAATCCCAATCTCTCCGCATCACATGCTCCAGTGACCTCAACCTCATTACCACAATCAACAGAACATGCTGGAGGGACAGGTTCATAACCCAGAGACTGCCCTTGCTATGGAATAGACTTCCCATACATGTCAAACAGAGTCCCTCACTGGCCCTCTTCAAGAGAAACCTTGATGAGTGGATGGGAAATAGAAAATTTACCTCAGGGATCACTCCATTGGCTCAACTTGACAGAGGCACTGTGAACTAAGGTCGGGTGGCACGATGTCAGGGTAATCCTATGGGCTAGGTTTGTAAAGGCTCCAGTGCCATTAGCCTAGTACACACCTATGAACGATATTGCGATATTACGTAAAGGGCCAGACTCATTAACACCTACAATAAGTGTATATAATCTGTATTCAAGAACATCCCTGCTATATTTCTTGTGGTTTCTAGTCACTCAGAAAGATTACACTAAGTGTACATGTACTCTGCAATTTGTGGTAGCCTTAATGAATTCCCCCCGATATTGATATTTAAGGCTGGAAGAAAATCAGTAGTTGTTGTTGTTGTTGTGTCTTTTGGCTTTTCCCGGTTAGGGGTCGCTACTATGGAACTCCAGTCCACTAATGATTGGCAGTAGATTTTTATGTGCCGAGTTGCCGGCCCTGACGCACAACCTTCAAAGAGGATACGCCCATTCATGCATGTCTCCACACAGAAGGCACTCTAGCTGAGGATCGAACAGGACAACGTCTTACTGTGAGGTGACAACGCTACCGCAGCACCACCAAATCAGTGGAAAAACTAAAATTAGGAAGCAGAAGGCTTGTGTTATCTTGTTCACTCAGAATGGTGTACACTTAGTGTAGGCGTTAATGAATCCCAAGGATACAGCTTTAAGAAAACTTGTATCAGTGATCAACAAATCATTTTACACTGCACAAAAACATTTGTTTTGTTTTTAGTTTTGTTGGTATAGATGAAATAAGTTTAGATAAGTTGGGTTTTTAGATGAATTGACATACATCAGTTTATGCTCAGAATTACATTTCCGTACTTCTAAATGCGCACATTCTTGAAATCAAATATATTTCTTCACATCTGACACTTTACATAACCAATAAGTAGTAGAGAGACCCACAATGTGAGCTGTAGCATTACTGAAGTATATATTCCAAATGAAACTTCCAGAAGCAAGGGTGTACCAAATCACTCAACTGTAGTTAGCTGATCAGCAAAAAAGCTGCACATTCCATACCTAGTACTGACAGCCTGCACAAACGTTGCAGTTGGCCTCCTCTCTGCATTGTTACAGTTCCATTTTCTCTGGTACAACAGAAAATCTCAGGTTTTCTCTGCGTGCTCTGTCTTCTAACTCTGTCATTATTTAAAGCAGCTCTTCTTGAGAAGTCTCATACTCGGTCAGTCATTTTTTCATTTTAGCCTGTGAATTTTTGCATTTTTAGGTTCATAGGTTCATAGGTTGGTACTAGGCTATCGGCCCTAGGGTCTATGCAAGCCTATTCATAAAGATTCCCTGGATATTTCTTCCCACAATATTTACTTCTCTGGGCCCCTGTCTAGCACGGTGACTGACATGATCCCCGGGGTGAATTTCCTATCTCCCATCCAATCATCAAGGTTCCTTTTGAAGAGGGCCAATGAGGTGCTCTGCTTGACATGTATGGGCAGTCTATTTCAGAGTATGGGGAGTCTCTGGGTCAGGAACCTATCCCTCCAGCATGTTTTGTTCATTGTGATGAAAAGGTTTAGATCCCTGGAGTGTGTGGCTCTGAAGGATTGGGATTTCTTTAAGTGGAGCATGTCCAACAGCTCAGGGTTTGACATGGCCTTGTATGTTAAGCAGAGATCGCCTCTGAGTAGACGATATGCCACAGAGTATAGCTGGAGTTATTTTTAGACGGTCAGCATATGGCATCTGCTTTAGGCCTGCGATTCTTTTAGTGAGGTATTTCTGTGGCCTTTCCAGCTGTTGCAGATGTCTTGTGAGGTACATACCAAATGGGGCATTATATTCTATAATAGGTCTAATGAGGGATGAGTACAGTGGGACAATGACCTCCTTTTTTCTGTATGAAAAGCCCTTAGTGATGAGGTGTGCCACATAGAAGGACTTCCTGACTGTTGTGGTGATGTGGTTATCGAAAGTGAGACCACTGTCCACCTGTGTCCCTAAGTCTCTCATCACTTTTGATGTTTAGCGTCCTGCCACCTATGTGGTAATTCATGGGTACATGTTTTTTTCCAAAGGGGATAACTATACATTTCTTGGCATTAAGCTTGAGCCCATGGCTCTGGCACCAGGCATCTGTTTCTGTAAGGCCTTTTTGTAGAATATCCACATCATTTGGGGATTCAATAATGGCCCCCAGTTTGCAGTCATCTGCAAACTTTGTTAGCCAGAGTTCCTTAGTGTTGGCCTGTACTTCAGAGAAGTAGATGCCAAACAAGAGTGGTCCCAGGACTGAACCCTGAGGTACTCCACTTGTCACTTGTCTGGAGCTGGATTTGGAGTCGGCTACTTTTACAGTGTGGGTTCTGTCAGTAAGCCAGTTGGCAACCCATCAAGTGACGTAGAGATTTATGTCCAGTTTAGTAAGTTTATCTATGATTCCAGAGTGGTGGATGGTGTCAAAGGCCTTGGAGTGGTCCAGATAGGCTGTGTGGACCACCTTACCCTCATCCACAGCTCTGGAGACTGATTCAAAGAAGTCAATCAGATTCAGGAGACAAGATCGACCCTTCACATACCCAAATTAGGTGGGGTCCAGTGTTTGAAGGTTGCCAATGTCTTTGTTTATAAGTTCCATGTTAATGCGTTCCATGCCCTTGCAGATCAGGCTTGTCAGACTTGTCAGGTGCCAGCTCATTTTGTAGTTCATGTAGTACACAGCCTGGGATGTCATCTGGTCCCACGGATGCTGTATTCTTAGCTTTGAAGAGTGCAGTTTCTATCTGTGTGGCCATGATTATCGGAATTTGGCAATCTTTTGGTATTGAGATGGGCCCTTTAGGGGGTAAGAGGGGGGTGAAGTTGGCACTAAATCGATCTGCCAGGATATTGGCAATATCCTTGGGATCAGTATATTTAATGCCATTCTGTTGTAGCTCAGAGCAGATCTGAGCATTGCCATTTAGATTCTTGACATAACTTGTGTTTGTCTTTCGAATCTTTGACAACTTTATTTTCGTAACTAGCTTTTGAGGATTTTATGAGGGATCTCAGTTTCTTACTGAGGCTGGTGAGGAAGTTTTTTGCATCCTATGATTTTCCTCTTTTCTGCAACAGTTTCTTCTTTCTGTTGTATAGTTTGTTTATAGCAGGGGACCACCAGATTGTCTTCCTTTTTTTGGAGAAGAGCATCTTGGTTCTATTTGGGATGGCACGATTCATGCACGAGCGGATGTGCTCATACAGTGCCTTAGTGTAAGATTCTGCAGTCGAACTTCCAGATCCTGTCTGCGTGAGTGTTGTGAAGTTTGTCACTTCTGACTTCAGTAGCATGAAGTTGGCTTTTCAGAAGTTTTTTAAGGAGGTTTCCCTACTGGGGGGTGGGGGTGGGATGTGGATATCAAAGGTGATTTGCTTATGGTCAGACCTGACCAATGAGAGGGTGACCACTGGTATGGAGCATCTATCTCCCATGTTGGTAATGACCAGGTCTAGGATATTGGCTCCCCTGGTGGGACAATGGATTAGTTGATTTAGGGCGTTGGAATTTATGAATTCCAAGAACCGTTGGGAAAAGGAGTTGGTACACGAGTAGTTTTCCCAAATTAATAGCAGGGTAGTTGAAATCACCCAGTATTAGGGTGTTTGGTTGTATCTTAATATTTTCCAGTATGTTTAGAAAGGTGTAGTGAGAATCTTGGGGCATGGTGGAGGATCTGTAGCAAGCTACAATTTGGATTGCAGTCTTATCTAGTGTTAGTTGCACCTGGAGAATTTCAGATGCATTGTGTTGTGCAACTAGCCTGGAGGTGTGAATATCCTTGGTGAATATGGACACTCCTCCACCTTTAGTGTTTCAGTCTTGTTTTTTTGGCCAAAAAGTGTGGTAAGAATTGTAGCCTGGTATTGCAGGGGTGCACTCTGGGGCCTTGAACCAGGTCTCAGTTACTGCACAGATATCGATGTTCTCCATTTTTAGGAGTGCCTCGAGAGAGTGCATTTTGAGGCTTAGACTTCTAGCATTGAGTAGCATTACCTTCAGATTTTGCATGCTTGTATCTGTTACGGTGGTGGTTTTATCCTTTGAACCTTGCCTAAAAAAGGCACTATAGGGGTGGCAAGAGCTTTAGCCAGTAACCTGAATCCCAGCGGTGACAGGTGCAGACCATTATGGCAAAGCATCGTGGTTTGTCGATCATGTCTTCCCAGGCAGACAAATACTAGATCCCCTTTGAATGACACCAGAAGCTTAGCCAATTGTTGAAGTCAATCATTTTGTCCTTATACTGTGGTATCATTCTGGGTGAAGGCAGGATGCTACTCAGGGCTAGGGTCATACCTGCCTGGGTCACATGATCCAAGAGCTCTTCCATGTCTCTTTTCATTTAGTCCAGGGAGGTACATCTCAAGTCATTCACTCCAACATGGACAATGACAGAGTCGTATCTGTACTTGTTGTGGAGTGACTTGAGTGCATGCGTTATGTGGTGGATCCTGGCACCTGACAGGCAGCTGACTGTAATTTTCTCCTTGTTCAGCCTAGTGAGTGGGACATCAGTGTGCCTGAATACAGAGTCACCTATGACTAAAGTGTTGGGTACATTGTCTTGCCTTAGGGGCTGTTGTTGGGTGGCACACTGGTGTTATGAGCTATGTGTCACTTTGGTTGTGACTGGTGTTTGCGTTTCGGCTTCGGAGGTCCTTGTTGCTTGGGCAGGTTAATGTTAAGGGCCCCTGCATATGTGGGTTTAGTGTTGCTATGTGTGGGTGTTGATGGTGTGGGTTTTGAAGGGATATGAGTTGCTTGAGGTGTAATGCAGGTGTTAACCTTCTCCTCTTGACTGTCTAACACAATCTTGGCTGGAAATAGCTTAGCTTCCAATTTGGCTATGTAAGTGCATCTCTCGCAGGTTGTAGTGTTGGGTGGTAGGAGGAGAGGATTGTCTGTGTACATGAGGCAGTTGCTGCACTGCCCCAGTATACCCAGATTCACCAGGTAGACAGGAGAAATCACCGGAAGCTGATCCTTTGACATGCCTGTTTAGGTGCTTTTTTGTAAAGTTTAAGAGCTGTTTTCTCTTACCTTTGCAAGGTACTCTGCAATTATAGGCTGTTTAGTGCCTATGATTCATTTCTCCTTATTGACAAGGAGAGCTGAGTGCTTGAATCAGTTTCAGGCTTCTTAGTGCTTTCTTGTAAAGTTTAAGAGCTGTTTTCCCTTACCTTTGCAAGGTACTTTGCAATTATAGGCTGTTTAGTGCCTATAATTAATTTCTCCTTATTGACAATGAGAGCTGAGTGCTTGAATCAGTTTCAGGCTTCCTAGTGCTTTCCAGCAGGTTGTAGAGCAAGTGCTAGTCACAGGGGTTCAGATTTTAGTGCTACTACTGAGAAACCAGCTAATTCTAAGGGAACATTTGAAGAGCAGACTTTCTGGCACCTGGAATACTTTAACTGTAATCTCGCAATGCTGCACGATGTGAAAAATGTGCAAACACACGCGTTTTTAAGCCAGAAAGCTGAAAGGAATAGAAATCAGCCCCAAAATGGCTAATAAAATAACAATTTCAGAGCTGGAAACCACTCCTTTAGTGTTAGATAGGCAGTACAATGCTCACCAGTTCCACTGGTAGGCAGTAGGACTTCCCTCTGCCACGGCAAGGTCTGGATAGCTCTGAGCACAGAAAATAAAGTCCTGAGACAAGCAAAGCCTGGGATATGGACTGGCTAGAAAAGGTGGGAACAAGTAAACAAGATAGTATTTTTTTTTGTTGAAACAGGCTAAACAATGCAATAATACAGTAAATAAACACAGAAAAGGCTAACACACTTGAGTGTGTAGTCCTAAACAGTAAATGCAATTAAAACTCTACAAAATTAGCAGTTCATCTGAATAGCTAGTTAAAGCTTCTTCTATTTTTCCAGCCTTTTGTTATTTTAGTTGATATACTCCTTCAAAGTTTAATTTATTTCTATCATCCCTGAATACACTTGATTTTTTTTCAATAAATTTCTGGAAGCCATCTCTTGTACCAAAGCTGAAGCTCAAGCCCCTTTTTGCTAAACAGCTGCAGGTTTCTTCCCAGTCAGTGTTTTCTCTTCACCTTTTCTAGTTGATTTTCATTCAGGTTCTCTAAATTTCTTTGTTGGTATCCAGGCAGTGTACTCACTAGCCAGTAAGTGAATTTTGCTCACACTGGCAGAACTACTAGCTCTTAGTTCTCAGTTTTCTTTTCACACTGGGAGAGCTGAAATTAAGCAGCCATCTTGGATGTCCACACCAGCTGTAGATAGTGAGCATATATTGTTCCGCTCATGTCTGTCACTGCTTCAGCATTGTGCAGTCAACAAGAGAATAGTATAATGAAGTGACTCCCACAAGGAGATGGAGGCGCTGTGCAGAGTAGGACAGGGGAAATTAATGTATCATTAGGGCAATGGGGTATTGCTAATCAAAACTGGTGGGGCAAAAAAAAAAAAAATCACCACAACAGATCTGATGTCAGTGGCATAGTGTTAGAAAAATGTGTACTTAAACATATATGAAGTGCTAGTTTAAAAGCAAATAGTATGTAATGCATTTTATTCTATTTTACAATATGGCAGTAAGAATGATCTTACATGTAATTGCTTGAAGCTTTGGAGCTGCAGTGTGATTGAACTTTGACCCTGGCAGTAGACAGCTCAGCAAGCTTATGTTTTACACTAATGATTATCTGCTGGGTCAGGAAAATGAATGTATAAGGCATTGAATCTTTTCTTCCTTCCTCTGAGATAGTTGGCCTTGTGAATATTATCAGCACAGCTGCTAAAAGTAATGTTGCGAGAAGAACAAAGAAGCGTATTAAGAACTAAACTGACTATTGTATTCGAGCAGGACTGAAACTTTGAAAGAATAACATTTACAGAAAGACATTATAACTGACCAGGTGCTTTGCAAGGCTGTATTATTCTCATTGGAAAACTTTTAAAAAGTATAACCTCAGCACTTTCTTATAAATAGAATATTGTAGACTATAGTGATGTAGGTGTCCTGTGACTGACCACGTCAATAAGGTGGGCACAGCTTAAATGTATAAGAGTATAAAATGAAGATTATTTCCTGTATCATGTTAGGCAAAATTCTATACTTGTATTGTATGGTCTTTTGCCTCCTGGTGTACACTAGTAAACTTTTGCATCTGAATCTCCTGTGTGTTGACTGTCATTTTAAAAAGCCTAATGATTTTACAGTCTGATTTTTAATAATTTATTTGACACATAGGCATACAGGTCTTTGCCCATGACTATAGTACCAGTGATCCAAGTTTAGCTGCTGAGCCTGGTTGCTACAAACAGGAGTGGGTAGCTGACATCTACTTTGCCACCTCGGGGGAGGAAGTGAGGGTTCTTTACTAAGGGAAGTCGTGGTGGAATCAGGAAGTTAGCTCCCTACGAGGGGTCTTGGACATACACAGGTAGTATGAACAATTATAGAAGGATATGGCTTGTACACCTACAGACCTACAACAGGGTTACAGTGAGAGGGATAAGTAGATGCATACAAAAACACCTGGCATCCCTCTGCTTCCATAGCAACAAATTTTTCCAATTCAAAATTATGGGGACACTAGCAGCATGTAAGCAGGAAGTGTTAGAGGCAAAAACTTGTTTAAAAAGAAATCATCAAACTTAATAATTCAATAATGTAATTCAACCAAAGAATTACTTATCATTGTCTTTCGTTGACCGTAGTTGACACAGTTCCACATAAGGCTTTAAAGTAATTCTCTAGCCAAGAAACTATATTGTTTAATGAAAGAAAACACATGCAGCAACTACAAGTAAGACTATATTGCTCCCAAGTAGATTTAAAACCAGGTGAGTGAGTAATATTTCTTTAAAGCAACTTTAACAGTGAGGAAAAAGGACAAAAAAAAAAAAAAGATGATTTTGTTGTGAAATGTTGCATCCCATGAAAGTACAGCTTGTCCTGTTATTCAAGGCTACAGATAAGAATACTGACCTGCTCTGCTCAGCTAATTTTAAGACATGTGCATTAGAGTATTTTTAAGTACCCATTTTACTCATTTGCATAAATAATGTATTTTGCATATAAACATACTACTAATTTATTTCAAAAACTGCGGTGGTGGTGCTGCGGTAGCGTTGTCGCCTCACAGTAAGACGTTGTCCTGTTCGATTCTCAGCTAGAATGTCTTCTGTGTGGAGAAATGCATGAATGGGCGTACCTTTGTTGAAGGTTGTGCATCAGGGCCGGCAACTAGGCACGTAAAAATTTACTGCCAATCATTAGCGGACCGGAGTTCCACTGTGGCGACCCCTAACTGGGAAAAGCCGAAAGACACAACAACAACTAATTTATTTCAAACACTGATACTTCAGTAAAACTAAATATCCTACATGAACATTTTATCAGATTTACTGTATTTGTACTTGTAAAGTTTTGCTAAATCTAGGAATATATGTACTCTATTGCCAAAATCATCTGTAATATAGTTAGTATGCATCTTTTTAAATGAAAACAGCATTATTTTTAAAATGTTCTTTCTGTCTGCTGTCTTGACATTTATGTAAATGTAGGTTTAATTTTCTTTATCTTACTGCAAAAATTATGTGTACAATAGCCATCTCAAAAACTTCTTAACTGGAGAGCTGATTCCATATTTCTGTTGCCCCCACAGGCAGGGCGAAAGTTGCAATAAAATGAATTAAGCCTGTGCATATGGTGTCTCTTGGTTATAGGGCCCTAATCACTGGCTAATAGACAAGATGATGATGCTGCCTTCCTTCCTTCCTCACTTGACACACACCAATCATATTTTGCATCTCATTAAGACTTTTACTCTGTACATTTCATCACTTTCCTGCCACATTAAATAACGCTGTTGGGCTTTGCTGGAGGGAACATAACCCCTGCTTGCCTGTTGGTGCATCTCTAGCTCTGTTGTACATTATTGCTGCTATTAACAGTAACATAATGATATTTGGAATGTGTCTGCATATGAATATTTATATGTATTTCTATACATATGCATGCCTTATATGTATGTACCTGGATGTGTTCCTGTATATACATGTGCATTTCTGTGACTGCAGGTGTGTTGGAGGAGTGGTTTGGCAGATAATCAGTATAACCTTCATTCTGCCGCCTTGAGCACCTCTGTTACATTGGTTCACTGGCTGTTGCCCTGTTTCTAGACCTTGCTTACCTCTGGTACATTGGCTCACTGGCTGCTGCTCTGTTCCTAGACCCTGCGTAACTCTGGTACATTGGCTCACTGGCTGCTGCCCTGTTCACAGTCCTCAGCAGCTATGTTGTAATGCAGGGTCAGATGATAGCTGTACTGTAACGACTCTGTCTTTGAATTACATTGCCACTATTATGCACACGGTGTTACTCACAGCGTAAGGCCTGCAGAAGTGTCTGTCTTACAGATACATGGTACTTCCAGACACAGGTATTCAGTCTACATTAAGCATGGCTATGAAAAGTAGTAATTTCTCCAACATTCAGGCCCAGTTACAGTTCTGCCTAAGTGAGTATGTTGATTCTGCTATGCCTCTAGCTGCTTCCCCTCTCTAAGTTGTGATTTTTTTGTATTATTTCACGTGCACCGGTTAGCATTGTCGCCTGACAACAAGAGGTTCTCCGGTTCAATTCTCAGCTGGGGTACCATCTCTGTGGAGTCTGCATGTCCTCCCTGCATTGACATGGGTTTTCTCCTGGTGCTCCGGTTTCCTCCAACCTTCCAAAGACATGCAACTAAAGCATTTCTACCCAGGCCTCCACTGAAAATGGGTTCTCTCCCAGTCTGACTTTCTCAGTAAACAAATGTTAAATAAAAAAATAAATACATTTCATTAACTGGGCATATTTGCAGATTCAGACTAGCCATTTTCAGTTGTAATCCAAGCCTGTACATAGACTGCAAAACTTTAAATGATTATTCAAACTCAGTACAAGGTAATCTCAAAAAGCTGAAAAATTTGGTTTACCTTCATATCTGCGTGATGCACATGGGCGATTACAAGAAGGTCGAAAGGAGGTTCCCAAATTTTCACAAACATGAAAAAAAAATTGTGAGAATGTGCAATGAGCGAATGCACATTGGCATTCGCTCATTGCAGATTTGACATTTTGGGTGCAGATTGCACTATAGCAGGGATCAGGAAATGGTCCCTTTCCCCACTGTAGTGCGATCTCAGAGTTAGTATATTAAAGTAGGGGGGGTGGGGCACAGCCCCCACATGGGGGGGTGTAGGGGGGCTTGCCCCCCTGCATTACGATGTGTATTCGACTTTGTAGTTCGAAAATCAACAAATCTAGTTTTCCAGATTTTGATTTTTGAACTTTGGTGACGTTCGACGTTATGTTTTTCTTGTTTTTGAGTCGCACAATAGTGCGTTTGCATATGTCATTTACGGACATATGAAGGTAAACTGAAAAATTCAAATGAGGCAACAGTGGATGGCAAGTTATAAGTTGAGGAAGATGTTCATGGTGAGGGGGTATACTGAGTCTTTTTTGGGGGAAATATTCTCTGAAGTGGATGCAAAAAGAAGGACAGGTTATTTTGTTCCCCTGTTGAGAGGTGGAACTATGATTTCTTTTGTTGGTGGATAGGGGAATATAAATTTCCAGATATATGATAGAGCTTTGATTTTAACATTTAATAGTAATAGTAATTAATTATATAGCGGATGGTGATGTATTTTTTGTGGAGGGAGTTGGTGAGTAATAGTAATTTAATAGTAATTTTTTTGAGTTTGCATCTATTATACATAAGAATTGGAAGTTATTTGGTGTAGATGAGCAATACCAAGAAATAGTGAGTGAGAAACTCATTGTTTATAAGGATTTGTGTCTCAAAAGTTTATTAGAAAGACTGGGGAGGGGTTGTCATTGTACTCAATGTCCTTATATAGTGGATGGTGATGTATTTTTTGTGGAGGGAGTTGGTGAGATCAAGCTATTAAGTAAATTTTATTGTGGTAGTAAAGGGGTAACTGTACTTGACCCTCTGAAAGACTTATGGAGCATTCTATGTTGGGAAGACTAAGCTGAGTTTAAGGAAGAGAATTTATCAACCTTTGTATAACATAAAGAAATGAAATAATAGGAATGCATTATTTAAACATTTGGAATTTAATTATTTTCATGCGTTTAGATTTGTGGCTATAGATCAAGTTAATTTAAGATGGAGGTGAGGGCCAGGTGATGACTTCATAGAGTTTTTGGAGTATAAATGGCAATTGAAACAAATTCCACTGTTAACCCTGGATTAAATAAAGCTATGTCCCTGGATTAAATAAAGCTAAATCCCTGGATTAAATAAAGCTTTGTCTTTAAGTAGTGTTTTAAGATTGAAGGCTGCATATTTTATATTGTGAAGTTTCTGCTTTGTGTGTTTTATGGCAGGGTTCAAAATTTTTAATTAAATACATTAAAAATGTTCATATACACATGCATATATGTATATTTATATTTATATTTATGTGTACATGGTTTTATTTTTTCAGTATTTAGAAGTTATGTTCTTCTAAATCTGCATTATTATGTGTTTTTGATAATGAGAGTTTGAACTTGTTTGTTACCATTTAATTGAAGGGAGGATTTGTGATTTTAATTATGTATGGATTTGATTTTATATATATGTGTGTTATTTTTGATCTGGTCCTTATTCTGAAGACATCCTTTATACCCTGGACAAAAGCGAAAGCTACTTTGGGGCACTGGTGTGCATTCTTCATTCCCATTTTTATTTGTTCTGTGGTTTGTCATTCCTTTTGCCTGCATCGGTGGATTGAAAGCTACACATAATGTTGAAAACACTTCAGCAGTACAAAGTGATAATGGATGATGAGTTACACACAGATAGTACATTTGTCTGGCAAAGATCACTAAATAAGTCAGAATCTGCAAATGTATGAGAATTACACTTGGTCCAGCATGACATATAGAAGATAACTCTTTCTTTTTTAAACATCGTTATTAAATTATCACTTAAGACATAGGTGCAGATACATTAAATAGGATGGAGAGATGATGTCAGCAAGCAAAGGAGAGTATTATTGCTGAAACTGAATTCATCCTCAAGCCTTGGTGAGTACCTTCATGAGGTGGACCCTGTTTGTCACAAAATCTCACCAAGACGATACTGATATATAGACTATATTTTATATAGCATATATCATGGACAGAAATAGGTAAACATTTTTAAAAAGATAGCTGGGTGTACAAGACCCAGGATAAAAGGTGCCCATTACTGTAGGCATGGTGGTGCCAACAGTAGAAAAAATGACAGTGTAGAATCCTCAAAATATGGAAACATTCCTACAATGGGGACAGGCCAGACCCAGAGGGAGGATGGCCTCCTTGTTGTAGAAGGAAGTAGCAGTCCACAAAAATCACAAAAACTGATGGGTCAAAGAAGAGCCATAAAAATGATAGAGTTGACTATGGAGGATAGGAAATGAATTATGTATTGTTACTATTATGCAAAAAGCCCAGAATTTCCAGATACAAAATATACAAAAAAATTAAGAGAGAAATTAGAGGAAAGAAAAATACTTCCACAAGAAAAACAGTTAGAAGCTTCAAATGCAAATGTGTGTTCATTAATACAACATAGGTTCATAGGTGTGTACTGGGCTAATGGCCCTGGAGCCTTTACAAGCCTAGCCCATAGGATTACCCTGGCATCATGCCACCCGACCTTAGTTTCCAGTGTCTCTGTCAAGCAGAGCCACTGGAGTGACCCTCAGGGTGAATTTTCTATTTCCCATCCACTCATCAAGATTTCTGTTGAAGAAGGCCGATGAGGTGCTCTGTTTGACATGTACGGGAAGTATATTCCATAGCATGGGCAGTCTCTCGGTTATGAACTTGTCCCTCCGGGACCTTCTGTTGATTGTGGTAATGAGGTTGAGGTCTCTGGAGCATGCAGTGCGGAGGGATTGGGATTTCTTTAGATGTAGCATTTCTAACAGAGCTGGGTCAGACATGGCTTTGTAAGTCAAGCAGAGATTGCCTCTAAGTAGGTGATATGAGACAGAGAATAGTTGGAGTTTTTCGAGTCTGTCCATATAGGACAAGTGTTTAAGGCCTAGGATCCTCTTTGTGAGGTACTTTTGTGGCCTCTTGAGTTGTTGTAGGTGTCTAGTGAGGCACATGCCAAATGGGGCATTGTACTCAATGACTGGCCTAATGAGGGAAGAGTAGAGGAATACAATGACCTCTTTCTTCCTGGATCCAAAACCCTTAATAATGAGAGGTGCCACATAGAAGGACTTTCTGACCACAGTGGCAGTGTGGTGGTCGAAAGAGAGGTTGCTGTTAACCTGTGTTCCCAGATCTCTTATAACGCCTTCTGTGTTCAGTGGACTACCATCAATGTGGTAGTTCATGAGAACTGGATTTTTTCCAAAGGGGATAATGACACATTTTTTGGTATTAAGCTTAAAGCCATAGTTCTGACTCCTGTCGTTGGTCTCAGTGAGGCCTTTCTGTGGGATGTCAGCATCACTTGGGGAGTTAATAATGGCTCCCAACTTGCAATTGTCTGCGAACTTTGTCAGACAGAGTCCCTTCATGTTGGTTTGGACTTTTGAGAAGTAGATACTAAACAGGAGAGGACCCAGGACCAATTCCTGTGGGACTCCACTTGTGAGTGGTCGGCAGTCTGACTTGGAAATTTGTGAAAAACACTATATAGACAAAGTAACTTTGATCTGTTTGGAAAAAGAAGCATCTGAGGAAGTGTGAAAATATAAACAACAAAACCTAGAGATCTTTGAAGAATATAAAAAACAAATATGGACATGGGAAAGAAAGATAGATCTGATATGGTGCCATATTTATGCAAAGTTGAAAGCCAAATTAATCAATACAAAAAGGCATCTCCAAAGATATTTGAAGAGAATACAGGCAAAGGCATCCAGCTATGGAAAATGTTACAATAAAAAAAATAATATCACAAAGAGGCAATGTAGAAAAGAAGATTAGTAAAGTAGAAGTTAAAATAAATAGAAGTTGAAGTTATGGAATGCCTACGAAGTAGAGGATTTGATGTAGAAGGTGTAACACAGGTTACATCACAGCATGATGGAATGAGTCCCCAAAGTAAGAAGAAACAGGAAGAAAAGGAGACATCAGAAGAAGAAATATGTACATGGAAAAGAAAAAGAGATTTAATATGGTGTAATATTTATGCAAAGGAGAAAGCAAAACGAATCAGTACAAAAAGAGCAGCACCAAAGTTATTTGAAGAGAAATATGGGCAAAAGAATCCAGACATGAAAAACTTTACAATACAAAAAATAAGAAGACAAAGAGGAAAAGTAGAAAAGGAGATTAGTAATGGAGAAGTTAAAGAAATAGAAACTGAGGTTCTGGAGTATATGCAAAGTGAAGGATTCAGTGTAGAAAATCTAATTCAGAAAGCACCACAGCTGGATAGAGCAATGGGCATCCAAATTAAGGAGAAACCAGTGGAACGGGAAACAACTGGTTGGTTGCCATATGAAGATACTTTGGAGCCTTCCACAGGAAACCAGTATAAATGTTCATTTGAAGCTGGACAGCAAGGGAAGGAACAGGAAACTATGGCAACTCTGACAAAGTAAATTTTGAGGAGTGATAGGCCAGTGAGTTCTCATGTGACTGAGCAAAGGATGACACAAGATGAAAGTGAAGAGAATGTGCCACAGGAAGATGCTATATAACTTTTTATAGAATGCTTGCAAGAAATGGAGAACAAAAAATACGCCCTCAGTTTATAAGAAAATGAGCTAAAAGAAGAGTTGCTTGATTTAATAGAGACAGATACATTGAGATCAATGAAAGAAATACACTGCAGAGGGCAATAAAACTCAAAAAGTCTGAAGTTTGATAAAACAAATGAACACAGTAATTAGGACTGTCCATAGAGATCCAGGCGATATAACAGAAGTAAACAGAATGCCATCATGGAAGTATCGAACAGAAAAAAACTATAAAGCAATTAAGACAAGAAGTGTCACTGTTAGAATAGAAGGGGGAACAGATCAACAAAAATACTCAGAAATATAGATGTGATAAAAGCAACGCACGATATTAGATCAGATCAGGATCTATCATGCAGTATTGCAAATAACAAACTAAAAATCTCAGCACAGGCAGAAAAACTTGGAAGATGTGCAGATAAATATAAAGGAAAAGTGCAAAATAAGCAATTTATTGATGACCGCAAAAAGTTTTATAGAGAATTGGGAAACACGGCAAAAGGAATTGAAAGACTACCCAAAAAAGAAGAAATAGATTCATTTTGGAGAAAAGCTCCCTATTACAATGTTGCAGACGCAGGTTGTCGAATGTGTCTTTGTCAAACTGAAAAGCGTGAAAAGGCAGAATAGCGAAGCGGCTTTTCAGCGAATTCTTTCCTGGGAAAGACTTTGTTTGGCCGCTTTCGCTACTTTGCCTTTTTGGTACTGTAGTGAGATCTCACAGTTGGTATTTTAAGTAGGGGGTGTGGGGGGCACAGCTCCCCATGTCAGGGGATCGCCCCCCACATTATGAAGTGTTTTACATTTTTTTTTTTTTTTTTTGGAACAGAGATTTTTTTTTTTCCTTGGGAAAAAAAATCACTGTTTTGAAGTTTCGACGTTGTAAGCTTTTGCTTACATGGGGTTGATTATGTGTCGGTCGCTCTTCTGAGCATGCAATATCATAATATAGACCCTTGGAGAAGTATCTATGAAGATCCTGTGGAACATAAAGATTCTAAATGGACAGAACAAATAAAAAAAAGAATAAGAAGTTCAAAGGTGCAGGATATTAAATGGGATGAAGTAACAGCCAGAAAGATTGAAACAAAGTTAAGAAAAGCCTCTAATTAGAAAACCCCAGGCCCTGATGCCATACCTAACTTCTGGCTAAACGTATTAACATCTTTGCACAGAGCTTTAGCCATGAGTAATAACTATTTATATGCGCACCCTGAACAGACACCAGCCTGGTTAACAAAAGGAAAAACAATGCTCTTACTTAAGAGTGAATCTGCAAGTTATCCTAAAAATTATAGACCAATAACTTGCCTTCCAACGACGTATAAACTATACACCAGAATTGAAGCCAACAGAGTTTATTGTCATTTAGAAGAAAATTCAATTATGGCAATAGAACAAAAGGGTAATAAAAGAAAAAGTCATATGGAACAAAGGATCAAGTGTTGCTAAATAAAGTCATAGTGGAGAACTATAAAAAGAGGAAGAATCTAAATATGGCATGGATTGACTACAAAAAAAAACATTTGACAGTATCCCACATTCATGCATAAAAGAGTGCTTAAAAATGTATAAAATACACCCTACACTGATTGATTACATTACAGTGACTGTGAAACAGTGGCAGACCACTTTGCAATTAAGCCATGATAAAGGACAAATTATTATTTCAGGGATAAAAATCCAAAGTGGGATATTCCAGGGTGACTCTGTCACTGCTGCTATTCTGCCTTGCTCTTAACCCATTAAGCTGTCTATTTAACAGATTAGGCCATGGCTATTATTTGGCTCCTAGAAAACGACAAAGTGTAAAGACTTCTCATCTTCTCTTTGTCAGTGATTTAAAACTGTATAGCTCATCAGATGAGGAACTGAAAGCACAACTGCAAGTAGTCAAAACTTTTTCAGATGATATAAGAATGTCATTTGGTCTTGATAAATATGCAAAAGCAACCTTTAAAGCAGGAAAGCTGCAGCACCAAGAAAACATCAGTTTATGGCAAGAATGTGATATAAAAGAACTTGAGCAAGAGGGAGTGTATAAATATTTGATAATTGATGAAGGATCAACCATAAAATATGAAGAAATGTGAATAAAACTTAGCAAGGAATAGTTTAGAAGACAATTTAATTTTGAAAACAGTGGTTACATCTATGAATAAAATTCAAGCTATAAAACAGTTTGCTCTTCCTATCCTAACTTATGGTTTTGGAATGATTGACTGGCCCCAAAAGGTGTTGGATAGAAACAAGAAGGATGCCTCATGCTCACCAAATGATTTATAAAAATCAGTGCATATCAAGAGTATCCGCGGTGGTGGTGCTGCGGTAGCGTTGTCACCTCACAGTAAGAAGCTGTCTGGTTTGATTCTCAGCTAGAACGTCTTCTGCGTGGAGACATGCGTGAATGGGCGTACCTTTGTTGAAGGTTGTGCATCAGGGCTGGTAACTCAGCACATAAAAATCAAGTGCCAATCATTAGCGGACCGGAGTTCCGCTGTGGTGACCCCTAACCAGGAAAAGCTGAAAGACACAACAAGTGCATATCAAGAGTATATATTCTCCGCTCTGAAGGAGGGATGGACCTCCTTGAAATTGATTGCATGTATAAATCTGCAATTGTGGGACTGCACACATATCTGCTGACTTCACGAGACCCAAATGCAGTGAAGGTTTTGAAACATGAGGAAATAAATCTAAGATGACTTCCCTGCTTAGTCTAGCAGAAGCATATCGGCATCAAATGGGAATGGAAATCAAACCAGAAGTACTGTAGATAAAAATCAGGCAACAAATGAATGTGCCAAAAAACAAAAGAAGGAATATAAGGTGAAGGATCAGATGAGAAGGCAAGAAATGTGGAAAATGCATAAATATAGTTGCAAATATAGAAAACTCCTGGAAGAACCTCATGTTGATCAGGATCGAACACAGGAATGGTTAAGGAGAGGCCAACTCAAGCGAAAAGATGAAAGGTTAATATTGGCAGCCCAAGACAGTTGGTTTACAAAGTACACTGAACATGTGTGAGAAGCAGACAAATGTAGGTTTTGTAAAACAGAATTGGATACAGTTGCACATCTTGTTGCTGGTTGTAACATACTAATGGCAGAAGGACTGTATCCTGAAAGGCATAATAATGTGACAAGACTGTTGCACTGGGGATAGGGCAAACATTATGGCATTGAAGTGGCTGAAAAACACTGGAAACATGAGCCACAAAGCATCATAGAAAATGATGAAGTTTACATCGCATGGGATCACCCATTACCAACAATTCAAAAGATACATGTGAGAAAACCAGATACAGTGGTCTATGAAAAGACAACAAAAGTAGCATTGATCTTTTAAATTACTACACCCACTGACTACAGTATCTTGTGTACAGAGAAACATAAAGTCATAAAATATCAGGATTTACAGGAATAAACAAGAGCAATGTGGAAGAAAGATACCCAGACAGTTCCAATCATAGTAGGAGCAACAGGTCTTATAAAAAAAGAATCTACAGTCATATTTAGATATGTTACCAATATATGTAACTTCATATGAATTGCAGAAGGAGTCATTACTAGACACATTGTGGGTGCTGAGAAGAGCACTTCTGGCTGACATCAAAGACTGAAACAATACTAATTTCATGAACTTTAATCGTACTTTGACTTAGGAATGGAGCCCTTTCCCGTCATTGTATTTGAAACCCAAAAGATGTGGAGAAATTAAAAAAGAAAATAAAACAAACCATATATATTTTAAACTCCTTTATTACATTATCACTTAAGACATAGACACACATGGATTTATAAAAAAAGAAAAAAACATATTAAGATTTTTTCCATTTACATACATTACATATTATATATGTTCTATATTCCACAGTGGTACAGCGGTAGCATTGTTACCTCACAGCAAGAGGTTCTCCCGTTCGATTCTCGGCTTGGCTTGGGAGTGCCTTCTGTGTGGAGTCTGCATGTCCTCCCCGCGGTTGGGTAGCATTCAAAAGACATGCGTGTGTAAATGGACATGCCTTCGTTGAAGGTTAGGCGTCGAGCTGGCACCTCGCCATTTCGTAAAATTCTACTGCCAATCATTAGCGGACTGGAGTTCCGCTGTGGCGACCCCTTACCAGGAAAAAGCCGAAAGACAAACAAACATATTATATAGGTTCTGCTTCTTTATAACAACTGTCATTTCAGTCCAACATTACATAAATTACACAATACCTGACTTCCTTTAAACCTCCCTTCCCCTTTTGAAGATTACTCTGCATATATTGTTCCCACAAATGTGATTTGTTTCTATGTAATTTGATGAGTAGTGTTTTTTAGAACAAAGTCAGTTGCTTAGTTTTAGAAGGTCAGCTTGATGTTGATTCTGGATAATACTGTTAAAAGGGTTGGCTCTATAGATAACCATGTCATAAGCATTTAGAAAAGAGGAGTTGTAAATGAGGCAGGTCAAAAGGCAAATTATTTATAAAAATGAGAATAGTAGTTACTATTCATGCAAGAACTGATCCCCGAAGAACCGCTCATAGAGTGATTGTGTAATGTTGGACTGAAATGACAGCTTTTATAAAGAAACAGAACATACCTGGGCAATTACAGACCCATAAGCCTGACCAGCCACATCTGTAAGGCCATGGAATGTATCATTATGGACCACATAAATAAAGATATAGGTGACCTCCAAACCCTGGATCCTACCCAATTCGGCTTCGTGAAGGGCAGACCCTGCCTGTTAAATCTGGTGGATTTGTTTGAAAATGTGACCAAGGCCATTGACGAGGGCAAATCTGTGCACACAGCATACCTCGACCTGAAAAAGACTTTCAACACAATCCCACATTCAGGCATTACCGATAAAGTTAGTAAACTGAATGTAAACTCCTTTGTTGTAAAATAGGTTGCCAACTGGCTCACAAACCGGACACATACTATCAAAGTGGGTGACTCCACATCAAACAGCAGACCTGTTACCAGTGGGGTGCCATAGGGGTCAGTGCTGGGCCCTCAACTGTTTGGTATATACTTCTCAGAAGTTCAAGTCAAAATTAAGGGGTCATGGTTAACCAAGTGTGCAGATGACTGCAAACTAGGTGCAATCACTGAATCCCTAAATGATGTTGGTATACTCCAGGAGGGTCTCGCGCAGACCAATAACTGATGTATTAGTCACAGCCTCAAACTGAATGCAAAGAAATGCATCATCATTCCCTTCAGCACGAACAATGTCCATTCACACTATCAAATCAACAACAATACCCTAAGTACCCATGAAGTGGTAAGGGACCTGGGATCACAAGTTGACTGTGACCTTAACTTTGACCACCATGTGTCTATGGTAGTAAAGAAAGCTTTCTACATAGCAGACTTGATTAGTAAAGGTATCACCTTGAGATAAAGATGTTATAGCCCTCACATACTCGGCACTTATCCTGCCCATAATTGAGTATAATGCCCCATTTGGCATATACCGTACTAAGCACCTGCAGCAATTAGAGAGACCTCAGAGGTTTCTAACAAAGAAGATCAAGGGGCTCCAACATATGCCTTACACAGACCAACTAACGTCCCTGTCACTATACTCTGTATCATATAGATTTCTTAGGGAAGTCATATGCCTGGCCTACAGAACAATTCAAGACCCAAACCTAATAAACTTGCTGCACATCTGTAAATCAAACGAGTGTAGGGCTACCTGTTCTAATGACCTAAATATGGCCTGTGACTTAAATAGGACATACTAGGAAAAAACAGCAGCAACAAACCGACTAATGCTCAACAAAAAGAATAAATCCACGAACTTGCAAGCTAGTAATGCAAACTTTTTATTCCATAAAGTGCTTTTCGTCTGGCTGGATAGCTAGACATCTTCAGATGCAATTAAATATTCAAAACACAGTATATAACATGAACATCAGTCACCTGATCTGCCCTACTAATTAGAACAGCTGGTCAACACCAACCAATGCATATACATACCCTCACAGCCTAAGCCAAAATGCCTTAAACACACATACCATAAATTATATCTACATCTAGGTAAATTAATTAAAACCTACTAACATATTTATTAATTTAAATAATAATTTATATATCTATAAATATTCTAAAAACATTCTAAAAACGTATAAAATCCTTAATATGCTATATGAAAAGTATAGAAGTCAGAAACCCTACCTGTAAATGAGCTTCTGACTTTAATTATGTACATACTCCAAAAACCATGTAATTTAAACAAACTAAAACAGTTAAACTAATGATGCATAACTCATACATCGCTCCTACTGGGACAAGTCTATGTAGTAAAATAATATAATATAATATGCATAACATGTAAAATTCATAAAATGTTTGCTGTGTAGAATAATATACATTTCTGCCCTAAAAGGTTTTTAAAAAACTGCTTTAAAAATATAGCTGTGATTATCTTAAAAGACTTTTCAGTTTAAAATACAGTTGATAAAATACATCTCATTAAGACCTGGATAGAGACATGCAAACATACGTAGTTGCCAAAACAATTCCATTTTTTCAAGTAACAAATGTACTGGGCCATCTCTAGCATCTGAGGTTACACATTCTATAGCTCTAAACATAAAACCATGATTAGGAAAAGAGTGAGTGTATCTAGCTAAGCCATTGTCTAGTTTATTATTTCTAATGCTATACCAATGTTCATATACTCTGTCCCTCGACCTTCTATCAGTCTTTCCGATATAGAAGGCAGGGCAGCTGTGACACTTAGCAAGATTGACCACTCCTTTTGTATTACAATCAAACCTATGTTTAGTAGTATATCTAACCCCTCTGATAGAGAAGTTTGTCCCTACCTCTATGTATCTACAATATGGGCACATATGACATTTATACATGCCCCCATGTTTTGTACTAAAATGAATAGGTTTATGAGTTTCTAATAGATTCTTCAAATTCCTACCTTTCTTAAAGACTACCTTAGGAAAATCATGCAGTTCTTTAACAGTAGGTAGGTCTGTTTTTATAAATTCCCAATTATTTTGTATTATGTTTACAAAATTGTAACTATCCATATAAAATGTGAGAATAAGACTACATGGGTCCACAGGTTTGCTAGGTAGCTCATCCATTAAAGTGCCCTGTTGGGCAATAACACTATCTAAACCTATGTTAGAGGGTTTAGGGACTAAAATAGGTCTATAAGTACCTAAAATTCTCTTTTTTATTACCTCTTGACTTATTTCATCCAATAATACATCCAGATAGCCCCTCTTTTTAAACATTTCTACTAGTTTGTTATATTCCTCCAAAAAGTCCTGTTCATCTGAGACCATTCGGGCCGCCCTTACTAATTGTCCTTTTACTACGGAACGTTTTTGAAATGATGGGTGGCAACTACTATAATGAAGGAATGTGTTGGAATAAGTTTCCATTCTAAATATACTTGCTTTCCAACATTTGTAACTGTAAACAGTTTAAAAGCTGTAATTAATTCCGCTATGTTAGTTTTTACTGTGGTGACAAAAGTAAGTCATTTTGCTAGCAAATCAGCCAGCACCAAATCCACTTTAAATTCAGAATAATTAAAAAATATTAAAGTCACCTTGCGTGTTACACAGTACTGTGTGTTTTAATCCATTTAGTTCTGAAGTCTGACTGTTTACAAGAAAACTTAATTTTAAAGTTTTGTTTGGGGAGGGGCAACACACAGTAACACCATTTTATGTATCTAGTACTTTCTGCCCTCAATTACAACCTACTATAGCTTTGTTTGAAAAAGTGTGTATATTAGATTTTTTTAACCAAGTAACTTCAAACAAAAATAACAATAAAAAAGTTGTACTTTGAAATTCAACATACCTAGAGAAGAAAAGGAAGCTTTATCTGTGCTTCAGCAGGCCTGAGTGAGAACAATGAAACCGGACAAAGGGGGTGGGTTAGTGATACTAGACATGGATGAATATATTAAGAAAATGGAAGAAATTTTAGCAAGTGAAACATACACTGAACTATCTAAAAATGACCTAAACATAGCTTATGCTAGAATTCATTTTATTTTTGATGAGTTGTTTATTGAAGCAAGGATAGCTATAGGAATTGCCAATTTTCTTGATACACCAGCACCAAGAATACCTACTATCTTTGGAGTTCCAAAGATTCACAAGTCTATCACTAACCCCTCTATGAGACCATTAGTGGATGCTAGAGCCAGCATTACCTATGCTTGCTCAGAATTTATTGACCATATGCTTAAAAAATATGTAACCCAACAAGTCAAATTTGTAAGGATTCCTGGACCTTTTTGGCCAACTTGAACAACTTAGAATACAGGGATGATTGTAATTTCCTTACAACTGATGTGAGGGACTTATATTCTTCTATCCCACACAATGAAGGTATAGAATGGGTAAGCTTACTGATAAACAGGATGGGGGCCCCCCAAAGTGAAGTAAAACTAATAGAAGAGTTGCTGGACATTGTTTTGTCCAACAACTTTATTACTTTCAACAACAAATACTTTTTACAAAGGATAGGGGTTGCTATGGGCTCCCCCTGTGGTAGCAGTTTTGCCAACTTAATTATGGCATTTTGGGAACAGGAACACATTTTTGGAGTGACCCACATTATGGAACAGATTAGTTTTTATACTCGCTTCCTGGATGATATATCTATTTTATTCAAAGAAAACGAAAATGAAGCCTTGTCCTTGGTTAATCAGTTCAATAACACGACTGACTTTTTAAAATTTACAGTGTTTTAACAGTGATAGAATATCTTACCTTGATGTAGATTTAAGAAAGGACAGGATAAACAAATGTTGGAAAGCAAGTATATTTAGAAAGGAAACTTATTCCAACACATTCCTTCATTATAGTAGTTGCCACCCATCATTTCAAAAACATTCCGTAGTAAAAGGACAATTAGTAAGGGCGGCCCGAATGGTCTCAGATGCACAGGACTTTTTGGAGGAATGTAACAAACTAGTAGAAATGTTTAAAAAGAGGGGTTATCCGGATGTATTATTGGATGAAATAAGTCAAGAGGTAATAAAAAAGAGAATTTTAGGTACTTATAGACCTATTTTAGTCCCTAAACCCTCTAACATAGGTTTAGATAGTGTTATTGCCCAACAGGGCACTTTAATGGATGAGCTACCTAGCAAACCTGTGGACCCATGTAGTCTTATTCAAACATTTTATATGGATAGCTACGATTTTGTAAACATAATACAAAAGAATTGGGAATATATAAAAACAGACCTACCTACTGTTAAAGAACTACATGATTTTACTAAGGTAGTCTTTAAGAAAGGTAGGAATTTGAAGAATCTATTAGAAACTCATAAACCTATTCATTTTAGTACAAAACATGGGGGCATGTATAAATATCATATGTGCCCATATTGTAGATACATAGAGGCAGGGACAAACTTCTCTATCAGAGGGGTTAGATATACTACTAAACATAGGTTTGATTGTAATACAAAAGGAGTGGTCTATCTTGCTAAGTGTCACAGCTGCCCTGCCTTCTATATCGGAAAGACTGATAGAAGGTTGACGGACAGAGTATATGAACATTTGTATAGCATTAGAAATAACAAACTAGACAATGCCTTAGCTAGATACACTCACTCTTTTCCTAATCATGGTTTTATGTTTAGAGCTATAGAATGTGTAACCTCAGATGCTAGAGGTGGCCCACTGCATTTGTTACTTGAAAAAATGGAATTGTTTTGGCAACTACGTATGTTTGCATGTCTCTATCCAGGTCTAAATGAGATGTATTTTATCAAATGTATTTTAAAACTGAAAAGTCTTTTAAGATACTCACAGCTATATATTTTTAAAGCAGTTTTTAAAAACATTTTAGGGAAGAAATGTATATTATTCTACATAGCAAACATTTTATGAATGTTACATGTTATGCATATTATATTATATTATTTTACTAAATAGAGTTGTCCCAGTAGGAGCGATGTATGAGTTATGCATCATTAGTTTAACTGTTTTAGTTTGTTTAAATTACATGTTTTTTGGAGTATGTACATAATTAAAGTCAGAAACTCATTTATAGGTATGGTTTCTGACTTCTATACTTTTCATATAGTATATTAAGTATTTTATAAGTTTTTAGAATGTTTTTAGAATATTTATAGATATATAAATTATTATTTAAATTAATAAATATGTTAGTAGGTTTTAATTAATTTATCTAGAAGTAGATATAATTCATGGTATGTGTGTTTAAGGCATTTTGGCTTAGGCTGTGAGGGTATGTATATGCATTGGTTGGTGTTGATCAGCTGTTCTAATTAGCAGGGCAGATCAGCTGACTGATGTTCATGTTATATACTGTGTTTTAAATGTTTAATTGCATCTGAAGAAGTCTAGCTATCCAGTCAGACAAAAAGCGCTTTATGGAATAAAAAGTTTGTATTACTAGCTTTAAGTTCGTGGACTTAAATAGGACATGCTGGAGGGACAGATTTATCTCCTAGCGACTGCCACGTCTTTAAAAAAAGCTATTGAAACAGAGCACCTTTATGACACTGTTCAAGAGGAACCTGGATGAGTGGATGGGGCACTGTAAATTTTTACTGGGGATAGAGCCCACAACCCTCCTGAACATGGGCAGTCATCACTAAATGCAATTGTGGGTATTGACTAGCATTTCTATGGTATTACATTGGGATGAAATGGGTAGGCTTAAAATTACTTCCAGGTCGATTGTCTAATAATCTCCTGTGATCCTATGATTCTGTGATAATGCAGGCCCAATTTTGACTATGAAAGTTTGGTCTTTCAGGAAATTTCTGAACCATTAAGTAGATTTACAGCTTATAGCAATATCCTGTAAGTTGAATAATAGGATGGAGTGGTCACCTGGGTCAAAGGCCAGGGTAAAGTCAATGAATACTTCCCCAGTGAGGTTACCTTTATCTGTGTTATTGAGGATGCCATCAGTGAGTGTCCAGAGAGCAGTCATGGTACTTCTATCAGCCGAAAACCTATGCTGCTTCTGAGAAAGTAAGTGGAATTTCTCATGGTAAGTTGCACGTGGTTATAAGTGATTTGTTCAAGGATTTTACCAAAGGGAGGAAGTACTTAGATGGGAAGGTACTGAGAAGCAGAACAGGGTTGATGATCTTTCGGTACAAGTCAGACAAAGGCTGATTTCCAGATAGAGGGTGTTGTATTGGTTATGGGACTAAGGTTTTAGATGTGTTTTACTCTAATAGCTATGAAATATATAGACTGGTAGAGAAACTAAGGGCAGAGATTATCAGGACCAGAGGGAGAGTCTAGAGGGATTTCTTCTAGTAGTGGTATAATTTATTAGTGTGTGATTTTGGAGAAGTAGAAGGATGGGAGTTATTCTGGGGGATTTGGTGAATTTTTGTGGAGGGGATAGTGCTATGCCGAATGGGAAGACTGAAGGATTCTTAGAGAAAATCAGCAGGTGATAGGTTTCCAGTAAACCAGGGAATGTGGCCAAGACAAGAAAGCTTGTTAGGTGAATTTCTGCCAGAGATTTTATTTACCTCATGTTAAAACTGTATGGGGGAGTGAAGGAGAGTGATTTGTCTTGCTTTGAGGTACTTAGGTTCATGCCTATGTGTTCCTTGTTTAGTAATGTTCCGCAACTTGCAGTATTGCTCCCTTGAGTTAGAAGTGGGGTCATTTTTTTCAGAATTTCCAAACTCCATCACGTATATGGATTAGTCAGTCAGTCTTGTTATGTTTAAGTAGCATACAGATTATGGGAAATTGTGTGTTTTGAAAGTCTAGTAAAAGTTGTCAGCAGAGTTTGGATTGCTGAGGAAGAAAATTGGGGACCAGTCTACTGTTGCAAGATGAGCTTTCAGTAAATTTATTTTTGAGGAGGTTTTGGTCTGAAGGAGACAGTTCTAGTGGAATATTTTATTTTTAGATTTTGTATGTGAAATGTTAAAATTCAGTGACCATTAAAGGTGGAGGTGATTTATGATACTGGAAATATTATTGGGGTGGGAGGTAATTAAGAAGTAAAGAAGTGGATAGTGATTAGTTTTAAAATTAGGTCTGGTAAGTAAAGTCACCATTTGAAGGAGTCTGAGGTTGGCAAGGATCTTTGAGATGTCAAGGTGCAGTAGGCTTAAATTTAAGTTGAAGTCTCCAAGGATGATTACATGTTTGGCTGGGGGGATGTTGATGAGGATGTTATTTAACAGAGCTGTAAATTTTGCCAGAGTGGCAGGGGAAGGGTAGGCAACTGCAACATAAAGATGATGGCAGCCCTAGGTTGGAAGTTTAGTAAGAATCCAGTTAGGTTCTTGGTCATTGCTGGAGTTGCTTTGTGCTAATACAGACAGGATGGGAGTTGATATGTGAAGTAGAATAATGCTACCTCCAGTATGAAGACCAGATCAGGAATCAATGTGGTAATTATAGTCTTCAAAGAAATGGTTTAAGTTGTGATGGACATTTTTTAAGCCAAGATTATGTAATGGCAAGTATATTGGGGGGTTTTCAAGAAAGAAACACAGTGTTTTTGTCAAGCTTGTTGTGAATGTTTTGCATTAAGAAGTGCACAGGACAAAGAATTTGACAGTAGAGAGTATGAGTGATTTTCTTGGAAATTTCTGGAATGCTGGTGGTGTCAGTAGTGGTTGGCTCATTGCTGTTAGATAAAGTAGAATTGGGAAGAGGAGAAAATGAATGATTTAATATTGAAAGAGTGATGGGATGGTAGACCTAGGAGAGAGTAAACTGTTGAAATTGTGTGTATCTGTTGATGAGGCAGGAGAAGTAGAAGAGGGGAAGTTAAGTAAGGGTTGCATTTACTAGTATAACTAGTGCTGAAGTAAAGTACTAGTAAACTGCCGTATCTTTGAGTAATTGGGCAGCTGAAAATAGAGACTGAAAAAAATAAAGGAATATATTTATCCTAGAGTAATACAGGATGTTGGGTTATTTTAAAAGGAGATTGGATTATTGTTATATTGGTAGCATCCAGTGAATATTAGAAAATGAGTGGTTGTGGGTTGCAAGTATGATATAATTTCTGGTCGTGTTGTTTCAATTGATGTAACAGTTGTCTGGTATATTTTAAAACCTGTCACTTTAAGGGGGTGGAATTTTAATAGGAATAGTGAGTATGGAGGAGAGAGTTTAAATTTGTTGGTTTGTCGGTTGTATGTGGAATTGGAGGTGGGAGGAAGCATATTACACCCACCATGTTAGCAGGAATTAGTTGTGCAGGTTACTGACCAAGAGTGAGAGGTGAGCTGAGCATAGTAAGAAATTAATAAAGATTTGAGTCAGAAACCAGTTTGTTAAGCAGTAAATAAAATGCCCAGGAATGGGTATAATATCAGAACATTTTAATTGAGGCAGACCAGTACATGAGTCATGTAACCCTATAACACAATATATTTAGGGACTGAGGGGGCAATGAGGTGGGTAATAGACTCTCCTGCAATCCCTACACTATAAGTAAGCAGGACATCAAGTATCTTACAGTTCTTAAAACAAATTTATTGGAAAGGCCAGAAGAACAGCTGCCACAATTGTACAGTTTAAACCTAGTCAACTGTGTATGGCAAGGCAGTTCGCAGTAAATTTGAGTGAGAGGAAGGTAAGTCCAGGACAGTTCTTCTTAGACAAGTGTTTATTTCCTTTAAAATGGAGGAACAGACCAGAACAGGGGCTTTGAGACCTAGCCAATGGCACATGGAATTGCTGTTGAGTGTTCCACTTTGGCAAGGTAATTCTCAGTAAATCTGAGTGTCAAGAAGAATCAGTTTTGATAATTCAATCTACCCAGTTGCAGGGCTTTGTGGAAGTGGTTCAAAGGTACAGAAGGAGCTTCAGGGAATACTTCTCAAACCACAGAACATACAGACTAGGCAACATAGCAATAATCTATGCCTCATAGGGATACTTGAGCAAACAGAGCCAGGCAATGTACCAGTTATTTGGAAGATAGCTAAAAATGTTCTGCAGTGCCCAGAGATTGCTGAGAAAGGTTGTTATGCGACTTCTAAATTATGCAGATAAAGAATTTGTCCTATCCATACCAAATGATCGTAAACCATTTAAAATGAATACCCACCAGGCATTTTTTTTTCAAGTTTTGCATCAGACACAGCCAAGGAAAGGAAGACTGGCATTCCTACCCTACTGAAATATCATCAGCAGAGCTGATAAAATTCTAAGGGCAAGTTTAATTCTTTACCTCTCCAGATGAAACTCTCAGATTTACTGTTACAGTGACCTAGATGAAGCATTTAGTTACCTACAGGGAAGTTTACTACAGAGGAATCTGCCCAAAAGGTACCTAGATCTAAGTCAGCAACCGCCCATGGGGGTTACAGATGGAAGAACAGTCCAAACAGAAGTCTTTACCCTGCAAATTTGCAGTGATCCCTACAGCAGCTGCCACCCCACACATCATAATTCCAAGAATGGCAGACAATCTTGAAGCTCAATCCAGAGGGCAAGGGAATTGTGTTTTCTTCTTTTTCAATATGCTTTTCAGCCTGTGTACAAAATCAAGTAAAACAAAATAATAAATTTGTGAGAGATGTTTTTAATCTCACTTTTGAGGTTGATGTTTGGCTGCCTACAGACAATTTTTTTGTATTTTTTAATAATTTGTGTTATTTATTTATTGGTTTGGACTCCAATGTTTGAGCAGGTGTTGCCATTTGCTGGCAGTGTCTTTGCTACACTGTTTGCATTTTGTTACTATAAGTGGTTATTAGAGCTGGATTTTCTCTTTCAGAATGCAGCTTCTGAGATGACATTTGTGTATTGGAAACGGTAACAGCACTGTTGTGGTCTCCAGTTTTCATATTGCATATAAGGTGGTGCATTGTTGAATTTGGTTTTATTTTTTGTCCGCAACATTACTGATTTAATGTTACTTAATATGCAATATTTGGATATATTTGGATATTGTGTAGTTGCACAGGCTTATGTTTTCATCTGGGGATGCAGAACTGGTCCATTTTTTATTGCTGGGATTTGTTCATATGGATTTCATCTTTCCTCTGACTTTCATCTTTCTCCTACGCTGACTTTGTATGCCAGCTTATTTAAGCCAATGGACTTGAGGTATTAATGCATATGTGGTCATTAATGAAGGCTGTATTTTTATCCATGGATTGTAACTGCGGTGGTGGTGCTGCGGTAGCGTTGTCGCCTCACAGTAAGACGTTGTCCTATTTGATTCTCAGCTAGAGCGTCTTCTGTGTGGAGACATGCATGAATGGGCGTAACTTCATTGAAGGTTGTGCATCAGGGCCGGCAACTCAGCACGTAAAAGTCTACTGCCAATCATTAGCGGACCAGAGTTCTGCTGTGGCGACCCCTAACCGGGAAAAGCCAAAAGACACAACATGTGGATAATTTATTGGACATCTTAATGGAGCTTTTCTGCTTTGCTTGGACTTTTCTGTATGTCTTTAGCAGCATTATTTTGCAGATTAGTTGTTAGAATCTAATAACTAGAGTCCTTACTTTAAATAATTAATTTTATTGTAATTGTACACATGGCTTATTCTTCCATATAACTTGGTTTACTTTAATTTGTAATAAGCACTATAATAAATTTGAAGCTGAAGTTGAAGTTGGTGTGTGTCTGGGTAACCTTAAATTTCCTAGACACAGAGTGTATTGCATTTGTTCAA
Source organism: Protopterus annectens (assembly GCF_019279795.1). Lineage (NCBI taxonomy): Eukaryota > Metazoa > Chordata > Ceratodontiformes > Protopteridae > Protopterus > Protopterus annectens. Next base: position 569,874,905 of record NC_056744.1, on the reverse strand, counting down.
AATATTTTCCCTGCACCATCATACAGCACTCTCCTGTAGAAGTTGTGCAAAATATGTACAAACTTCAGAATCACTGAGTATGATAAATTACAGTATTACAATGCTTAAGTATACAGACTCAAAAACTTCAACCAAATTTGACCGAGATTCTGTATCCCACTGAATAAGGCAAATTCTTCCAACCGACTATTAAACATAGTTTCAAAATTCAGATTAGCTCCTTGATTTATACGTAAGGGCAACTCATTCCAAATACTTGCTATCCTTATAGAAAAAAACATATTTGAAACAGTGTTATATCTGTTTATAGCAATTAGTAAAGAATTGTTTCTAGTGCGAAAACTGTGAGAAATGACTTTAATACCAACTGTTACTGCAAGTGACTTGTCTTCCAAACACTTAGTAACCAAATATAAACAGAATTCAGTTTTTGTATGGATAATCAATTGAGATGTGTTACAGAGAATACATTTTTGAGTCATTTTTGGCACTCTTGTAGCAAACCATTAGCTATTCCTAATTCTACTCCTGAATCTCGAGCTCTATCAAATTCTCCTGTGTACGCAGACTGGCCCAACAGTGTTTGGAGCTGGTGAGTAGATTGAAACATCCCTGGCACATGTCATATTGCTGCTGAGGGTGAGTTTTAATTAATTCTTCCTGTCCCTGCACATGTCCAGTAACACAGTTGGGGGGTGTGCAATGGGTGTCATTGCTGAACTGCCCCTCACATCTGCAAAAAGCTGATGTCAGCAGGACAACCCACCTAACCTCAAGCAGTATCACATGGTTGTTTCTTCAGTATCCATCAAGAAAATCAAACCATGTGAGTGTGCTCAGTGTATGTATACTCCACTCTCCCTGCCTACACCATCAAGCAGTCTCACCACTATTGAATTTGGATCGTCCGGACCATAGCCAGGTCTTTAGCCCTCTGTGCCAACAGGTCAGGCTGCAGATAATACATTCTAAAATGCATTTATTTATTTATTTGCATGTTTGTTTATTACTGTTTTTTTTTTGTTTTGTAAAATCTGTCTTCCCCGGCTAACATTTTACTATCTGCCACTTTGTATATACAAAATGTAGGACAGTACTCCATGTGAGTTCAAATTAAACATGTAAAGAGGATTCATAACAGATGGTGCCATAGAGGATATAGTGTGTAGTATATTTTTAATACTGCAATAATAATACAATGGTGCTTTGTTATAATAAAGCTAGAATTTATTTTCAAAATTAAGCTTGAAATTCTCCATCACTTCTAGACCTCTGATTTGGGTGGTTTTAGTTACAAGTTGCTGGTCAATAGGCTGTTGATATTCCTTGTTTTTTGAACTAAATACGTTATGCTAAATTTGCTAGCACTGAATTAAATATGATTATCAGTTCCCTCTGTAAAAAAACCTATCAATAAAATGTAGAAGTGCTGTTTGATCTTCTAGCCCAGACAAGATACAGTGCAGTTTGGTGTCATCAGCAAATTTGCCAGTCTAAACTTGATTTGTTACAGGCAAAGCTGACATAAAGAAGACTAGAATAGGTCATATAACTGAGCCCTGCGTATCACCCTTTTTAACCATCCTGGTTGTGGAAATGGGATCTACAGCAGTAACAGAGAATGAATAATTGTTAATTGACTTAATAAATCCATCAAATAATACACAAGGTCCACCCTGGTTAATATTTGGATTATCAGAGAATGTGGTGCCATTTCAATAGTCTTGGCAAGGTCAAGATAAATAACAAGAAGTCTTCCATCTAGGAGCGCGGATCACATTGTTATAAAAGGACAACGTGTCAGTATTGTTGAGTGAACATCTAAGAAATGGTATTTTATTAAATTTGTTTTCTATAAGAAATTAACTGTAGTTAATAACATTGCTAGCATCTGCACTTTAAGATTAGTATTATAGTAGCTGAACTCCAAATATTAGAATATTTTCTTTGTGCTTTGCAGTGATTTTGACTTACAGCTTACTACTAATACAAAAATAATATCAGTTAAGACATGGAAACCTTGTTTTGATCTACAACATGCATTTGCATAAGGCTAAATGCTGTTGTCAGTATTTCTACAATGAAGTCACAGTACTGACTGTTAAGCCTTTTGCAAAGTGATGCCATACAACTCCATATTCAGGTATTAGAAACTGAACCTGAGCTATGAGTATCCCTTTATTCCTTTCCTAATTTGCTAGGTGTGTGCAAAGAGAAGGCACACTTTTTTAATTATTCATCACCCACAGAACTTTGTCATAGTAAACATTTTTAACCCTCTTGTCATTTCAAAGAGCTAGCAAAGGCTGATAGTGGTCTGCATATTTGTTGCATGTTTAATTTTGTAGTTAAATAATAAAAGCAATATTTAGCTGACCAAACCTCAAGCAGTATCACATGGTTGTTTCTTTAGTATCCATCAAGAAAATCAAACCATGTGAGTGTGTTCAGTGTATGTATACTCCACTCTCCCTGCCTACACCATCAAGCAGTCTCACCACTATTGAATTTGGATCATCCGGACCATAGCCAGGTCTTTAGCCCTCTGTGCCAACAGGTCAGGCTGCAGATAATACATTCTAAAATGCATTTATTTATTTATTTGCATGTTTGTTTATTAGTTTTTTTTTTTTTTTTTTTGTAAAATCTGTCTTCCCCGGCTAACATTTTACTATTTGCCACTTTGTATATACAAAATGTAGGACAGTACTCCATGTGAGTTCAAATTAGACATGTAAAGAGGATTCATAACAGATGGTGCCATAGAGGATATAGTGTGTAGTATATCTTTAATACTGCAATAATAATACAATGGTGCTTTGTTATAATAAAGCTAGAATTTATTTTCAAAATTAAGCTTGAAATTCTCCATCACTTCTAGACCTCTGATTTGGGTGGTTTTAGTTACAAGTTGCTGGTCAATAGGCTGTTGATATTCCTTGTTTTTTGAACTAAATACGTTATGCTAAATTTGCTAGCACTGAATTAAATATGATTATCAGTTCCCTCTGTAAAAAAAACTATCCATAAAATGTAGAAGTGCTGTTTGATCTTCTAGCCCAGACAGGATACAGTGCAGTTTGGTGTCATCAGCAAATTTGCCAGTCTAAACTTGATTTGTTACAGGCAAAGCTGACATAAAGAAGACTAGAATAGGTCACATAACTGAGCCCTGCGTATCACCCTTTGTAACCATCCTGGTTGTGGAAATGGGATCTACAGCAGTAACAGATAATGAATAATTGTTAATTGACTTAATAAATCCATCAAATAATACACAAGGTCCACCCTGGTTAATATTTGGATTATCAGAGAATGTGGTGCCATTTCAATAGTCTTGGCAAGGTCAAGATAAATAACAAGAAGTCTTCCATCTAGGAGCGCGGATCACATTGTTATAAAAGGACAACGTGTCAGTATTGTTGAGTGAACATCTAAGAAATGGTATTTTATTAAATTTGTTTTCTATAAGAAATTAACTGTAGTTAATAACATTGCTAGCATCTGCACTTTAAGATTAGTATTATAGTAGCTGAACTCCAAATATTAGAATATTTTCTTTGTGCTTTGCAGTGATTTTGACTTACAGCTTACTACTAATACAAAAATAATATCAGTTAAGACATGGAAACCTTGTTCTGATCTACAACATGCATTTGCATAAGGCTAAATGCTGTTGTCAGTATTTCTACAATGAAGTCACAGTACTGACTGTTAAGCCTTTTGCAAAGTGATGCCATACAACTCCATATTCAGGTATTAGAAACTGAACCTGAGCTATGAGTATCCCTTTATTCCTTTCCTAATTTGCTAGGTGTGTGCAAAGAGAAGGTACACTTTTTTAATTATTCATCACCACAGAACTTTGTCATAGTAAACATTTTTAACCCTCTTGTCATTTCAAAGAGCTAGCAAAGGCTGATAGTGGCCTGCATATTTGTTGCATGTTTAATTTTGTAGTTAAATAATAAAAGCAATATTTAGCTGACCAAACGTAGAGTGCTTTCCAGCTTATGTGAAATGGCAGTTTATCCCTGTTCTTCGCATAAAGATTTTATTTTATCTGTTTATAGTCCTTTGCTGAACTCGGCAAGACTCACATGATGTGAAATTGTAAGTGGCAAACAATTCTTAAGCAAACTGCTTTTGTGATTTACCATTGTCTGAAGTGGAAAGATCTTTGTTTTTGAATGTTGGAGGAATATTCTGTAGTTGCTCAAAACTCTTCTTTGTTTGTGTCTTTCGGCTTTTCCCGGTTAGGGGTCACCACAGCGGAACTCCAGTCCGGTCCGCTAATGATTGGCAGTTGATTTTTACGTACCAGCTTGCCAGGCCTGACGCACAACCTTCAACGAAGGTACGCTCATTCACGCATGTCTCCATGCAGAAGATGCTCTATCTGAGAATCGAACCAGACAGCGTCTTACTGTGAGGCGACAACGCTACCGCAGCACCACTACCGCGGGTATTGCTCAAAACTCTTCTAACTCCTGTAATTTAACTTTTGCTATTGTTGTCCTTACAAAGCAACACAGTAGAAAATAAGTACAACTTTCTGTTCTTAAAACAGCGTTATTATGAGATTTATATATATTATTTACTGAGGCACAAATACCCTTGTGCATAACATTTTTCCACTTCTGTTGTATTATCACTCCGTAAGTTGTTTCATTGTAGTAAACTAACACTTCATCAAACCATGCTCCCTGAGCATGACAAATTAAGTTATTCTCTAGGCTATAAATTGCACTGTTGCCTGTAAATTAAGGCATTGCAGCTATAGAAAAGAATAACTCTAACATGTGGATCATTATCCTAAAAAGAATGGTCAGCTATGTGTATCGATACTGTTTATCTTCCTCTCTGTAACAAAGGCAGTGGAAAAAGTTCTACAACACTATGCATATTTTTATAGCAGCTGCTGACATTAGATGGACAGTACTTGATAAAAGTATCTGTAAATTTATAGAATTTACCTGCATCTGTGGTATGTCATGGAGGCAGAGACAAATTCCTTTACCAAAGCATGCAGCAGGTGAAGCTTAAACAAAGTGGTGAGCTTCCTTTGATTCCAAAACAAGGAAATAAAAGTGTTATATAAAGTATAGGCTGGTTCTGGTAATTAAACCATACTAGAACCATTCCATAGGGAGAAAAAAAACTTGAGGATCATCTAAACTATAGCTATAGGTGAAGGTGGATTTTTCCTTTAAAATATTTATTAGATGATAGAGTCTGGTTCCTTTATTTCTCTTTGCAATTGTTTGTGCATCTTACTACCTGGATTCTGATAAGATGATGCAGTCACTATATTTTCTGTTGCCCGTTTTGCATGAGATGCATAATAACTATGACTTTTCTTTGCAAAATGTCTCCAGCTATAATAAATGGACACTGTTTTAATATACAAGAAACCAATCTACAGTGCACATAGTGTATTCCCTTTAGGAAATAAATTCTCACAGCAAATGGGAAATATCCAGCTTACAGAAGAATATAAAATTCCTGATGATAAGCTATCATATTCTGAGAAGCTGCTGCAGGGAATACGAGTGCGTCTGAAAAAGGGATGCTCTTTAATAATCTAAAGGGAGCTCGCAGTGCAGTAATGAGTGCTGACATCCTGCATGATGTCTGCTGCTGTCAAACTGAAAGTGTAGGAGACAGAAATGATGCCAGAGCGAGGCAGTAATGAAATGGCAGACAGACACATTGTCTGTGTGTGAGTAGGATGGCAAAGTATAATGTGATATTTCACTGTTTAATGCACAGACTAGCCAAACAGTAGGAATGATTTGGGAGGAGGGAATGTACATTGTATATCTTAGAATACCAATCTGATGTTGTCATGTTACAGTGTATTTTAAATGAGTGAGTCTGATGTACTCTTTTTTCGCACTACATTTTAGTAAGTAGTCTATCACGGCTGTCACTTGAGGAGGTAACAGATAAATACTCTGTTAATCAGTAAGAAAGATGCTGAAAGAATTGTTAGATGTGCTGGACAGACCACTGGAAAACTGTAAAGCCTCTTCTTGGAGACTAGAGAAATACCAAAAGTATATTTGTTTGTTCTGGCAGCAGACACTAACAGGTTGCTGATAAACGCAGTTAAATCATCTGATGCAAAAAAACCCCAAAAAACGATGGACTTTCTTAGCCTCTTGATTTCATTTTTCAAAGGCACATAGATAAAGTTCTGAAACCTCACACTCAGTACTCACCCATGTACATTAGTCAAGTGATCGTGAGTCATACTTAGCTAAAGTACAAGTTGTGCTAAGCTAATTAAGACAGGCAGAACTTACAGATAATGCTGCAAAAATAAGCTTTGTATGATACAAGCCAGTTACTTAGGATGTGCAATTGGGAGAAGGGTAATTGAACCCTAAGCAGGCAAAATAGAAGCTGTTGAGAACTGACCTATACACAGAATCAAACATCAAATGAAAGAATTCTTAGGGTTAGTAGGCTACAATAAAAAATGTGTAACCAACTTTACAGCTATAATTTCTCTATTGAGAAAACATAAAAAGTAAGGTCCCCATCCAAATAAGGTGGGCCATAGCAGAAGATGAGTTTTTTAAGTAATTGAGAACTTTTTTTCATTCATAGACAGTCTTTCTTGCCCATGACTTTTATATCCCCTTTATTGGGCACACAGAAAGTAGGATTAGGAGCTGTTGCTGTCTCTGTAAGTATATAATGAAGAACACCCAGTCTGCCAGCTCAGGAGAACATTAAGAAGGGCTGAGATGAGATATTCTGACATAGAGTTGTACAATATTAATTAGGATGCAGTTTCACTTTGGTACTAATGACATACCCCTAAAAACAAAGGAATGTTCAAACTATGTTACATTGGTGGTACTATAGATATTTCATTTTACAGTCAGGCACAGACCTGGCAAATGAACATTTAGGCTTTTTGTGAGATCCCATGCTATTTTCTTCCAGTGTTAGTCACTTCATCTGACATCATGTAGACTGGGAGCTGTAGCTACATTTTAGACTTTTATGCTGCCTCACAGCTAGAGGTTCTCCCGTTCGATTCTCGGCTGGAGCGCCTTCTGTGTGGAGTCTGCATGTCACCTCGCGGTCGAGTAGCGTTCGAAAGACATGCGTGAATGGGCGTGCCTTCGTTGAAGGTTGGGTGTCGAGCTGGCACCTTGGCACCGTAAAAATCTACTGCTAATCATTAGTGGACCGGATTGCTGCAGTGGCGACCCCTAACCGGGAAAAGCCGAAAGAAAAACAACAACATGCTGTTAAGAAAATAAAGTAATTTGGCTGGTCTCTGATACTATCTTCAGAGTCAGTAAAAAGTGCTAAACAAGTTCTTAATCCACTCAGTATTTTTGATGTGTGTTATTACCAGCCTCACATCTCAGCTACATTATGTGGCTCAGAACTATAGTTCTGGGTCCAAACAAAAGCAATAAATGAACTACTCTTTCAAGACTGACATTCAGTTGTAACTTAAAGAGCCACAATGGTTAAAACTTGAAAAAAAAAAACATGTATACATATGTTCATTCTTATCTTAATGCCCTGTGTAGTATTAATTTTCCAGCAGCAGGATAACAAGTTTACACTAATTATTATTTTGGTCTAGCACAAAATTACTTATTGAGACAGACACATTGACATAATTTTTGTTTTTCTGGTTTAGTTTTCTGCTTATTTACAATGCATTGCATGTCTCCAGAAGCTGAGATTATGATGCACTATCCCTTCATAGAAGACATTCTTTGCATCTACATAGGAATGGCAGTAAGCAGAATTGCTGTTTACTTTCAGAATCTTTGGACAAAGTGTGTTTAATTCACTTCCAGTGATAAACTCTTGTTTGTGCACTTGCCATGGTTTAGACTCCATCCCAGGGATTCATAAAGACTTCACCACTAAAGGGAAGCGCTGTAGACAAAGAGATTGTTTCTGCAATCACAGAAAATGTGATTCAGTGACATTAGCTGCAATGAGGAAAGACTTAATTATCATCCAATTTGCATGTCTCTGAATTGCCTATTACCACAACTGCAAATCAGCACTCTTGTGCAATAGTGACCGGTGATGGCCAATACATTGCATTGATACAGGCATCCTGTCATTCCTTCACACACAAACATACACAAACACACACGCACGCACACACGCACACACACACACACACACACACACACACACACACACACACACACACACACACACACACACACACACCTTTTATATGTCCCAGAATTGACAGAATTTGCCTGATGTCATTTCCTCCCTGACATCTCTTTTCATTTTTGCTTCTGCCTTCGTAAATCACAGATCCCTACAGTTGGTCAGTAAAGGCAGACATTAGAGGATTCATTCTTGTCATTGTTTGTAAAGTACAACATGATGTTACCTTGTTGCTCTATTAACTTTTTAAGTGACTCCAAGTAATAGCTTAAAACTGTCAATTATTTTACAGAATGCTCCTGGTGTTGACTCATATATGTGCCCTGTTCTTTGTAACATATAGACTGTTGCAGTCAGTGAATAATTAAGCAATAATCCATGACTGTGCTTGGGTAAATCCTGATATACTTATACTAAAATAATGGTTGAAGCAGTGATAAACAAGAAGTTAGTCGCAGATAAAATATACAAAATGAATCCAACTCCAAAGAAGGTCAAAACTTTTATTGTAACAAAGCTTTCGGATAAAATCCTTCATCAGTGTTAATACATTTCAAAACCAGTTGTACCAAATGTATATTCAGTTTAAAAGAACATGTGAACACAGTCAGCCAATAAAACCATAAAATCAATTAACTCAATGTAAAAACAGTTTCCACTTAAAGAATCCTTTCCTTTGCAACAGTTATAAAAATCTAATGAAGCTTACTTTGTTTCTTAACTAAAACTAGTTTTATACTAACCATATTGTTGAGTCCTGATTGTGAGACTGCTCTTAATCTCACTATCCAAGCATACTCTTTATTTTCTAGCACATGATTCAAATCACCACCCCTTATCTGTTTTTGTACTGTTTCCATCACTCTAAACTTAAAACCATGTTCAGATCCCTTTTCTATGGTGTGATTGCTCAATGCGTTTGTATCAATTTGTCTATAGATGTCGGATTTATTCTCTATTATGCAGACTTTCAATTTTCTAATGCTCTTACCCACATAAAATGATGAACATTGTGTGCAAGTTGCTAAATAAATTATGTAGGTCGTATTACAGGTAGCTGTACATCTGAAAGTGCAGCTTTCTCCTGTGAGTGGATGTACAAATATATTATCTTTCTTATAGATATCTGTACAACAGCTACAATTCAAACATGGATGTGTTCCATCCTTATGAATATTCTGTTGTACATTATGAGCATAAAAATCTTTATAACATAACTTCATTTTTATGTTCTCAGAATTTCTATATGCAAAACTGGGTCTATCGTCCAGTAGCGATCGCAATTCTGGCATAGCATTCAAGATACCCCAGTTATTTTCTATAATTTTCTTAACCTCTGTTGTTCTTACATTATATGTGGTCAAATATCTAAGTTTATCAATTTTAATATTGGTAACTACTGAGTTATGCTGTTCATTACTAAAAATTGATTTATTCATATCTTTTCTTGTACTCAATATGTCATCCATTTGTTGTTTCGCCATACATTCAGCATAGTCCCCATCTAAGAATTCTTTGGCCATTTTTTCTACCTGGTATTTACATTTTCCATCATCCGTACTCAACCTACTCACTCTTGCCATTTGCGCCCTTACTATTCCTTTAAAGACATGTAGTGGGTGCTTACTCTTCTTGTGAACATAACGATTCACCTGTACATCTTTCTTATATACACTAGATTCAATTTTACCTACTTTATTTTCCAGTAGTATATCTAAAAAGGATATTTGTGTGGCAGAACATACTATTTTAAATCTAAAAAAAGATGTAGTACTTTCCAAGTACTTGACAAAGTCCTTCAACGACCCCTTCCATATCAAAAAACAGTCATCAACAAATCTTCCATAGTATAAAACCATATCTTTCATGACATTTTGTGACCAAATATAACATTTTATTTCCATTGATGCAATACCAAGTTGGCATTGGTGTTAGCCATGGGCGTACCCATGGCTACACCTGCCACTTGTAAATAGGGTTGTTCATCAAACAAAAATATATTCTTGGTTAATACTATGTCCAACTAGGGTTGTCACACCTCCATTTTTTTCTGGATTATCTGGAAATCAAACTTATTCTCCAATAGTCCAGAAAACACTGTACAAACTTCGGTATTCTGTTTCAGAAAAGAAAACAAACTATCAGAGTTTGTATATCGGCTGATTTACTATGCTTTTTTACAGAAAAGCATAGTAAATCAGATGAAAACAGGCAGCAGGAATGGAAAAAAAGAGGGCGTTCTCTGCCAGGTGATGTAATTGTGACATCACAAAATGGGCGGAATATGGGCGGGAGAGGGGGTGGGTGGGCAGGGTTACTCATGATGCGAGAGTTGTGGCTTTACTCCAGTTTTAGCCACAACAAAAGGTGGCAACCCTATATCCAACAAATAAATGTTTTCTATTTCTCCTGCTAACATATCTGTCTCCTTATTAAGAAACATACGAATGGTATATTTACCATAATCATTTGGTATTATAGTAAATAAAGAATTTATAAGTGTTACAAAAAGAAAATCATTGTGTTCATTATGCACATACCACTCTCTTAACTGATGCAAAAAATGATCAGTGTCCCTTATATAGCTCTGACATTGTGGTAAAAACTTAGTTAAAACTGAAGATACAGTGATACTGGCTCAGTAATCCATCCCCTTCCTGAGACTATTGGTCTCATTGGGAGGTAGGTTAATGATTTGTGAAGTTTAGGGATCCCATAAATTATGGGAATTTTAGGACAAGGAGTGGTGAAAAATTTAAACATCTCTATTGTCAAATTGTTATTAAATTGCATATCATATATTAACATATTTTATTTACTAATACATCTCTTTACTTCCATAAAATGTATTTTTTTAAAAGTATTTTCATCATTTAAAAAGGTATACATTGCAGTCATATAATCATTTCTGTTCATTATTACCGTTGCCCCACTTTTGTCTGCTTGCTTGATAATTATATCATTATTCATTTGCAATTGCTTCAAACCCTCGTATTCATGAAATGTTAAATTATAATATTTATTCTTAACCTTTCTTGCATATAATTCTCTCAGCTCAATTTTCACACGTCATTAAATGCTGTCACAACTGGAAAGCTTATTGGTATGAATAAACTTTTTTTCTTACAAATATCATGCATATCAACATATTGTTCAGTTTTAAAAATGAGCTTAAGATTTAAGTTCCTGACAAAGATTTTTAAGTCTGTTATCGCATTTACAACATCATCTAATGAACTAGGTATGAATTTCAGTCCTTTCTCTATTAAAGTCTCTTCTGCTGCTGACAGTTTATAATTAGAGAGGTTTGCAATACCTGTTGAGTTGTTTAAAATGCCGTGCATTTTTGTTTTGTGGAAAGGGGTTGCTGTTCTTGCGTTTCATAGTGTTTATGTTGCTTGGATTGCAATTCGACTCTCGATGTAAAGACTGGCCCCTTGAATGTCTTTGTTGTTGAGGTATTATCTTTTCCGCTACTTCTGACTGAAAAGGATCCTTTGCGAAGTCCATATTTGAACTACCAGCTTTCATTGTTGTTTCTTTATGTTGAACACCATTCAGAAGCGATGAGGGAGTGTGCGATAAGTCACCTGCTGTCTTTTGAGCATTCTGAACTGTTCCTTGAGACCGCTCAGTTAGCGCTTCTGCTATTGGTTGAATTGAAGTTTCTCCAGTTGCAGACAAGGTACTTTTCTCTGCTGCTCATGATGTCACTGAGTGGCTGTCTCATGAATATTCATGTCACTACTGGCTTTTCCATTGATTTCTACTGAGTTCTCCATTGTAATAGAATCCAAGTGATACATTTCACCCTTACGAGCTTTATTTGATGAAGTCTTTACCTGGTAGTTCAAATATGGACTTCTCGAAGGCCCTTTTTTGATTAGAAGTAGCAGAAAAGATAATACTCAACAACAAAGACATTCAAGGTGCCGGTCTTTACATTGAGAGTCGAATGGCAATCCAAGCAACATAAACACTATGAAACACAAGAACAGCAGCCCCTTTCCACAAAACAAAAATGCACGGCGTTAATAAACAACTCAACAGGTATTGTAAACCTCTCTAACTATAAATTGTCAGCAGCACAAGAGACTTTAATAGAGAAAGGACTGAAATTCATACCTAATTCATTAGATGATGTTGTAAATGCGAAAACAGACTTAAAAATCTTTGTCAGGAGCTTAAATCTTAAGCTCATTTTTAAAACTTTTAGTTATGTACTCACCATAACTTCAGATGTTTGGGATCCATCTCGCCTACATTCTGACTGATGGGTTCGGAGCCGATCCCTCGGCTCCGACTCGGCACGCTTATGCCAAAGAGCGAAGTCTCTTATTGACTGAGCTTACTATATCCCAGGATGCACCACTACCAGTCCCCCAGATCTAGTTTGTCCGCATACATGCACACACATGCACTGCTTATATAACATCGACAGATGATACAAGATAAAACAGTAGAGCTCAAACCGCTTCAATCTCTTCTGATCTCCAAGGCAGGGGAAGGAGGGTGGGTATTAGGAATGTAGGCGAGATGGATCCCAAACATCTGAAGTTATGGTGAGTACATAACTAAAAGATGTTATGTGATCCTATCTCGCCTACATTCTGACTGATGGGACAGCGTCCCTAGCATCTAAATCCTGGGTGGCTCACTGGAAAACACTCCTGAGTACCGTGGAACCAAATGATGCTCGCCCTTTAGATGCCACATCCAATTTATAGTGGGAAATGAAAGTGTGCGGGTTGGACCAAGTAGTCGCAGCACAAATCTCAGAAATAGCGAGCTTGGAATGAAATGCAATAGAGGTAGCCATAGCTCTAGTAGAGTGAGCTTTGACAGATGTTGTAAGTTGCTTATTTGAAGAGAAATAAGCCTGAGTTATGCAATCTCTAATCCATTTGGCAATAGTAGCTTTAGTGATGGTTTTACCCATTTTATTATCTGAAAAGGACACAAACAATTGATCTGTTTTTCGAATTTGTTGAGTCCTGTCTAGATAGAAGCGCAACTGCCTGTGAACATCCAATGTATGCAAGGTGTATTCCGCTTTGTTTGAAAATTTTGGAAAGAAAACTGGTAGCTCTAGAGATTGTTGGAGACAGAGATTAGAACAAACTTTTGAACAAAAGATGGATTAGGCCTAAGTGATACTCTATCCTTGTGAAAATCAAGCACGGTGGTTTGATAGATAGGGCTTGAAGTTCTGAAACTCTTCTTGCAGAGGTAATTGCAATTAAGAAGGCAGTTTTCCAAGACAGATATTTCAACTCACATGTAGCAGCCGGTTCAAAAGGGAAGATGTTAAGGCACAGTACCAAATCCAGATCCCACGGAGGCAGGATGAAAAACTGGGGTCTTAAAAGCACAGCACCTTTCATGAAAGTTTTACATAATCTGCTGCTCATCAACGGTGGGTCTATGGATTCGTGAAATTTGGAGATAGCTGCTAGTTGGACTTTAATAGTAGAGACTGAAGATCCTTGATTAAACAAGGATGTTAAAATTTCAAGACCTCTGGTATCGGGGCAGTAATAGGGTCTAAGCCTCTGAGTTGAGCCCAGATAGCAAACCTCTTCCACTTACTGTGATACAATTTCTTGGTGGTGGGTTTGTGGGCTGAAGATAAAATGTGAATAACTTCCGGGTCCAAGGTGTGATTTCTGACTAAAGTCGGAAGTGGAGGAGCCAAGCTGTTAATTTCAAAGTGTGAAGGGACTGATGCTGTTGTCCCGACTGATGAACCAGAAGGTCTGGAGTTAGATCCAAAAACCAAGGACCGTCCAGAGTATATTTCTGTAGGTAGGGGAACCATACCTGACGAGGCCAGTACGGAGCAATTAGAATCATTGTGGACCCCAATTGGGAAGCTTTCTGGATGACTTTGGGGAGGAGTGGAACCGGAGGGAAAGCGTAAAGCAGTCCTGTTGGCCAAGGTTGGACTAGAGCATCCGTAGCTGCCTCCCCTTGATGTGGGGTCAAGGAAAAGAACCTTTTGCACTTCGTGTTTTGTGGTGTTGCAAACAGGTCGCAGCACGGAATCCCCCATCTTTTGAAAATCTGAGCTGCTACTGTTTTGTTCAGGGACCACTCGTGAGGAGAGAGAATAGTCCTGCTCAGTCTGTCTGCCAATACATTGGATTTTCCTGGAATGTGGGTCGCTACCAGGAAGCGGTTGGTAGCCACTGCCCATTCCCACACCCTCATGGCCTCTCTGCAAAGGGGGTAAGATCTGGTCCCTCCTTGTTTGTTTAGATACCAGACCACCGACATGTTGTCTGTGTGGATAGCGATGATGTCTTGAGGGAGAAACTTGTGGAGGGCTTGTAGGGACAGAAGTACAGCCCTCATTTCCAACACATTGATATGGAGAAATGTTTCGTTTGGGAGCCAAGAACCCTGAACTGACCTGCCCAGACAATGCCCCCCCCCCACCCCGTCTGGGAGGCATGCGTTGTCAAGGTGGCCGCCGGAGGGGTATAACAAAGGTCTTCCCTGATTCAGATTGGATGGCAGAAGCCACCAGCGGAGGTCCCGCTTTGCTTTCTGTAATCAGTATGTGATGATTGAGGGGAGATCCTGAAAGACCATTGTGTCGATAACAGCCACTGAAGAATCCTCATGTGCAATCTTGCCAGAGGAACTAGGAGAACCGTGGCAGACATTGAACCTAAAAGTTGCAGGACCATCCTGGCTGGGGCTTTGGATCTTAGAAGCAGGGCTCAGACTTGACCTTGTAATGTTTGTATCCTTTCGGTAGGAAGGAAGATTCATTAATTTTAAGTCTATCTCTGCTCCTATGAATCTTATGCGCTGAGAAGGCAGCAAGACAGACTTTGACCAGTTGAATGTAATTCCCAGGGAAGCACCCAGGGAGATGGTGGCTTGTAGGTTCTCTAGTAGTAGATGCCTGGTGGTGGCAGTCAGGAGCCAGTCGTCCAGATAGGGAAACACTTGGAATCCGAGACTCCTCAGGTGAGCAGTCACTACTGCCAAACACTTGGTGAACAGCCTGGGGCTGTGGTGAGACCAAAGGGCAGTGCACAAAATTGGAAATGACTGTCTCCCCAGGCTGAAGCGCAGATACCTCCTGGACGCCTGATGTATCGGTATGTGATAATAGGCGTCCTTGAGATCTATGGAGCACATCCAAACATCTTTCTCCAACAATGGGAGAATGGATTGTAAAGTGACCATTCGAACTTGGACTTCATGACGGACTGGTTTAGTTTGCTGAGATCCAAAATGGGTCTCAGGTCCCTGTCTTTTGGCACTAAAAGAACCTTGAGTAATTTCCGGATCCGATCTGGTCTGTGGGGACCGGTTGGATGACTCCTTTTTCTAGCAGCTTTGAGGCTTCTACGGCTGCAATTTCCCTTTGACTGGGTGGTGGGTCCAGGATTTTTTTGGACGGTGGGGTGAGTGTGTGAAGGGGATGGTGTTACCCCCCGCAATAAACTGAAGCACCCCCCCGTCCCGAGTAATAGCCCCCCCGGCTTTTTGGTGCTTGGCAACGGCACCCGACTGGCTCCGGAGCAGCACAGCCGGGCAATCCCTCATGGAGTGTGGGAGGCTGAAGAGCCACAAAAGGACTCGCGGTCTCCAGTGTTGCGGGGCCTCTGCCGCCTCTGGGACGGCGTCTCCCAGAAAAATTTCCCGTCCTCTGCCTCTGGAAGGGAATCTTCCTGCTGTTGGGGAAAGAATTTCTGTGATTTGCGGAACCACATCTTCCCTCCTCTTTTAGCCTTGGGATAAGGCCGAAAGGGAGTGGAATAACGGCCTACGGCAGATAAAGTCTTTCCCTCCTGCTCACAGCGGTAAGAGTGTCTTTACCTTGGGTCCAAACAAAGAGGACCCATCAAAGGGAGCGTCGGCAAAGGAAGACTTGAAGGCCTCCAAAATGACACAACGGAGCCAGGCTTGTCTCCGTAGAGCCACGCCTGTGCCTGCCGCTTGCCCGCCCTTCGCCGCATATGAAATGAGCCTCATGGACGAGTTAGAAATCGAGGTAAGGATAGCCAACTGAGAGCTAACCGACTGGGCTAGCTGCTCAGGTAGGTTACCTGAGAGGGAGTCTGAGAGCTCCTTGACCAGATCCCTCTGTAGTCTGGTGAAATGTGCCAAATCATTCAGGGACCTCAGAGTAAAGGCCGCTGAAGTCAGGGTGCGCTTCCGCACGTCCATGCTCCTAGACTCCTTATTAGGAGGATGGACGGACGTTGAAGCCCCTGCCACGCCCTGCTGGGTAGCAGATGCCACCACCATGGCATCTACAGCCACGCCTTTCGTTAAGAACTCCTTCTCGGGTGGGGCAGACAAAAATTTGTTAGGGCGAGAAGGCACTGGTTCCACAGTATCTGGATCCCACGCCCTCCGACAAACCAAATCCAGGAGCTCGTCGAAGGGCAGAGACACCCAGGAGGTGGAGGGCTGAGCCCCGAAGGCCTTGAGGAACACCGACTCATCAGTGGAGGGGGGTTTGGAATTCCAGCCGCCTCGTTGCTTAAGGATCTCTAGAATGTCTGCAAATGAGACATCATCCGAGGACGACTTAGGGGACCCCTCCGCATCATCAAGATCAGTGTCCGATGTAAGAGACTCATCGGGGGAGTCCGCGTGCTTCCTCTTGCACGATCTCTTCCTTGGGGGCTCCTCCGAAGACAACTCCGAAAGACCCTCAGGAGGAGGGGAACCCCAGTGGGGTAACCTCAGGCCCAGGGCTCCACTGCCTAGAGACAGGGAACTGCCAAAGACCCAGTCTCCATGCCCAGGGAAGGTGCCGGTAAAGCCGTGAGATGGCAAGAAGACTTGGCCAAGGCACTCCTCATAGCTCTGAAAGCCAGACCCCCAGAATCCTGGGAGGGTCCGGTCCCCAGAGCCATGATAGCAGATGGAAGTCCCGCGGCCGAAGCACCGAGAGGGAGGCTCGGAACCGACAGCATTGGTCCCGAAACGTCACCCCCGGGTCCGGCCGAAGAAGTCCGTGTGCTAAACTCGGACCCGAAGGCCGGGGTTGGAGTAAGGGTCGGAGCCGACCGTAGGATCTCCACTGGCTCCATCAGCACCTGCTCCGACGGAGCCGAAGCGGTCGGAGGAGGAATGGCAATGGAGTGGGCTATCGGCTCCGAAGCCAATTGGGTCGGAGCCAAAACAAATTTCTGAAAGACTGGGGACTGAAACAGTCTTTGGAGCACCCTGTCTATGTCCGAATCTGACATCCTTGATGACCTGGAAGAGACCGAATGGGTCCGAGTAGGCCTCTCCAACGGCTCCAAGGGACTAGGGGACCGGCTCGAATCGACTCTACAATTATCGGCGCGAAGGAATGTCCAAACCAATTTCCATCGGTGCCGAGGGGCTTCGCGCCGAGGAGGAAGTGTCTGAGCGGACAACCTTCATCGGCTCCGAGATCAGTGGAACCGATGAATATGACCCGCCTCTCGATGCCCCAGACGACGGCTCCGAACCCAGAGGAGTCGAGGCTGGAGGCATCGAGGCAGACCGTTCGCCTCGGCTCCGAAGTCCGTGGAGCCGAAGGAGAAGCCTGCCTATGTTTTTGGCGGTCGGTTCCGATGGACTGGTCGGAGCCGCCCCTTTCTTTTAGCAGGAGAAGGTGAGGAAGCTAATGCCTCTTCAAATGATGGTTTAATAAGGCCTTTTAGAATAAGTTTATTTTTCCTCTCTTGGAGGACCCTCGAGGAAAAAGCGTGACAGACGCTACAGGACTCCTGCAAATGTTTGCCCAAACAGTACACACAGAGAGAGTGATCATCTGTGATCGACATTTTAAAACTGCACTTAGTGCACTTTTTAAACCCTGAAGGCCTAGGAGCCTGTGACATAATGGCAACCAAATCAGTGAAAAACAAGACACACTAACTTTCACAAAGAAATTCTTTTCTTTGAATCAAGAACTGTCACAAATAGAAAGGTATGACCAAGGAATACAAGAACCTTTAAAATAAAAAGGAACTTGACAGACAACGGCTGACAGGGAAGGCCCTTCAACCCAAAAGTAACCTCCAGTCAGACAAACGCAATCACTACACAAAGTTTTTCCACAGAAAACACTTCAATCATACACAAAAAAAACGATATAGCTGTTAAAACAGCTTTTTGTTGAATTTTAAAGGAATTCCTGACAGGAAACTATAAGAAAAAAGCTACTTAGCTCAGCCAAGCTCGAGACCACGTCTTTGCTTGTTAGCGGCAAACGAGATCTGGGGGACTGGTAGTGGTGCATCCTGGGATATAGTAAGCTCAGCCAATAAGAGACTTCGCTCTTTGGCATAAGCGTGCAGTGAGCCGAGGGATCGGCTCCGAACCCATCAGTCAGAATGTAGGCGAGATAGGATCACATAACATCAATATGTTGATATGCATGATATTTGTAAGAAAAAAAGTTTATTCATACCAACAAGCTTTCCAGTTGTGACAGCATTTAATGACGTGTGAAAATGAGCTGAGAGAATTATATGCAAGAAAGGTTAAGAATAAATATTATAATTTAACATTTCATGAATACGAGGGTTTGAAGAAATTGTAAATGAATAATAATATAATTATCAAGCAGGCAGACAAAAGTGGGGCAATGGTAATAATGAACAGAAATGAGTATATGACTGCAATGTATACCTTTTTAAATGATGAAAATACTTTTAAAAAGATGCATTTTATGGAAGTAAAGAGATGTATTAGTGAATAAAATATGTTAATATATGATATGCAATTTAATAACAATTTGACAATAGAGATGTTTAAATTTTTCACCACTCCTTGTCCTAAAATTCCATAATTTATGGTATTCCTAAACTTCACAAATCATTAACCTACCCCCCCAATAAGACCGATAGTCTCACGAAGGGGATGGATTACTGAACCAGTATCACTGTATCTTCAAACTGTTTTAAGTAAGTTTTTACCACAATGTCAGAGCTATATAAGGGGCACTAACAATGTTTTGCGTCAGTTAAGAGGTTGGTATGTGCATAATAAACACAATGATTTTCTTCTTGTAACACTTGACATAAATTCTTTATTAACTATAATACCAAATGATTATGGTAAATATGCCATTCATATGTTTCTTAATGAGGAGACAGATATGTTAGCAGGAGAAATAGAAAATATTTATTTGTTGGATATAGTTTTGACTAAACATATATTTTTGTTTGATGAACAACCCTATTTACAAGTGGCAGGTGTAGCCATGGGTATGCCCATGGCTAATACCTATGCCAACTTGGTATTACATCAGTGGGAGAAAAATGCTATATTTGGTACACATAATGTCATGAAAAATATGGTATTATACTACGGAAGATTTGTTGATGATTGCTGTTTGATATGGAATGGTACTGAGGGGTCGTTGAAGGAATCTGTCAACTACCTGGAAAGTACTACATCTTTTTTTAGATTTAAAATAGTATGTTCTGCCACACAAATATCCTTTTTAGATATACTACTGGAAAATAAAGAAGGTAAAATTGAATCTAGTGTATATAAGAAAGAGGTACAGGTGAATCGTTATGTTCACAAGAAGAGTAAGCACCCACTACATGTCTTTAAAGGAATAGTAAGGGCACAAATGGCAAGAGTGAGTAGGTTGAGTACGGATGATGGAAAATGTAAATACCAGGTAGAAGAAATGGCCAAAGAATTCTTAGATGGGGACTATGCTGAATGTATGGCGAAACAACAAATGGATGACATATTGAGTACAAGAAAAGATATGAATAAATCAATTTTTAGTAATGAACAGCATAACTCAGTAGTTACCAATATTAAAATTGATAAACTTAGATATTTGACCACATATAATGTAAGAACAACAGAGGTTAAGAAAATTATAGAAAATAACTGGGGTATCTTGAATGCTATGCCAGAATTGCGATCGCTACTGGACGATAGACCCAGTTTTGCATATAGAAATTCTGAGAACATAAAAATGAAGTTATGTTATAAAGATTTTTATGCTCATAATGTACAACAGAATATTCATAAGGATGGAACACATCCATGTTTGAATTGTAGCTGTTGTACAGATATCTATAAGAAAGATAATATATTTGTACATCTAGTCACAGGAGAAAGCTGCACTTTCAGATGTACAGCTACCTGTAATACGACCTACATAATTTATTTAGCAACTTGCACACAATGTTCATCATTTTATGTGGGTAAGAGCATCAGAAAATTGAAAGAATGCATAATAGAGCATAAATCCAACATCCGTAGACAAATTGATACAAATGCATTGAGTAAACACACTATAGAAAAAGGATCAGAACATGGTTTTAAGTTTAGAGTGATGGAAACAGTACAAAAACAGATAAGGAGTGGTGATTTGAATCATGTGCTAGAAAATAAAGAGTATGCTTGGATAGTGAGATTAAGAGCAGTCTCACAACTAGGCCTCAACAACATGGTTAGTATAAAACCAATTTTAGTTAAGAAACAAAGTAAGCTTCATTAGATTTTATAATTGTTGTAAAGGAAATGATTCTTTCTTTAAGTGAAAAATGTTTTAACATTAAGTTAATTGATTTTATGGTTTTATTGGCTGGATGTGTTCACATGTTCTTTTAAACTGAATATAAATTTGGTACAACTGGTTTTGAAATGTATTAACTCCGATGAAGGATTTTATCCGAAAACTTTGTTACAGTAAAAGTTTTGACGTTCTTTGGAGTTGGATTCATTTTGTATAAATCCTGATATACCCACAAGCAGAAATGAATTATTGCTGTTATACAATGACATTATTTAAAATAGAAATTCATTACCTTTCTTAAACAGTCTTTCTATAATGAAGTTGTAGTGTTTCTCTGCATTCTTCCTTGTTTGCTGATGTACTAAGTATGTGTACGGGACATATAATCCCATGCTTGCACATTACATTAGTGCAGGAAAAGCAACAGAGCAGAGAGAATCTCTGTTGCTGTATTTTTTTTAGGCTGAGATTTTATGAGTTACAGTGCCTAAATACAAGGAAAATCAGGTACATTTCTGATTATTTAGTCTTACAGAACATACTTGATTTTTCTCTTATTTTGCTGTCTTGTAACCATATGCCATAGAAAAGTCTGCTCAGTGGTATTTCAGCAGCTGGACTTTTTTCTCTTGGAATGTGCTCGATTTGTAATGGGCATACTGGATGGGATGTCCAATCAGCATGCTCGTTTTTTAATAATAATCACCTGTTATTGTATAATTCCGGACATTAGAGTTTCATACTTCTTATAGTATGTAAAATGCACTCAAACGCAAGCCCTCCTAAGTTAGTGTAGCAGTTTAAGGCTTTGGCTTATCAAGTTGCTTTATTTGGCAAGGGTGCAATGTTTGTAACCCCTCCTATTTAACTTTTATTTATTTTTTTAAGATTTAAGGTTGTTGTTGTTGTTTGTCTTTCAGCTTTTCCCAGTAAGGGGTCACCACAGTGGAACTCCGGCCCGCTAATGATTAGCAGTAGATTTTTTTACAAAACACCGAGGTGCCAGCTCGACACTCAACCTTCAACGAAGGCACGCCCATTTACGCATACATGTCTTTCGAGCGCTACCCAACCACGGGGAGGACATGCAGACTCCACACAGAAGGCACTCCCAAGCCCAGCCGAGAATCGAACTGGAGAACCTCTTGCTGTGAGGTAACAACACTACCGCCGTACCACCACGGCATGTTTTTTTTAAGATTTAAGGTAATATGTTAAAAGTATCCCTGGTGTCTAGTGTTAACAGAGAGGGCTAACACTCTGCTAAGTAGCTGGGTGTGTGCTGGCATTACAAGATTTGAACCCCCCCCCCCCCCATTTACTTTACCTTGTTTTTTTTCTTCCCAAGACTTAAGGTAATTCATAACAGTATCCCTGGTGTTGAGTGGTAGTCCACAGGGCTAAAGCTCTACTAAAGAGTTATTTGTCAAAGCTGATGGTACAGGGCTTGAATATTTTTAAGTGTCTTTAGGGTGTGATGTAAAGAGTACCCTTGGTGCTTAATGGGTCCTCCACCACATGGCTTTCACACTGCAAAACTTGTTCCATAATATTTTTAGTCCCCGACCACACATCGTTCATGCTGCAAAACTTGTTCTTTACTATTTTTAAGTGCCATTCAGACATGATATAAAGAGTACCCCTGGTGTCTAGTGTTCCCACTGCCTACATATTTTGTGCTGCAAAAGTTGTTCTATAATCTTTTAAGGTGCTTTTAGGGCATGATATAAACAATATCTCTGGTGTCTAGTGCCCCCTAATATTACAAGAGTTGATTGTTAGTCTAGGGGAGTGTAGAGTTATAATAACCCCCTTCACATACACACACACATGTGCACACAGACAGCCCCCCACCTAATCACACTCACAGATCCATTCTCACACACACACACACACACACACACACACACACACACACACACACACACACACACACACACACACACACACACACACACACACACACACACACACTCCTGAGGCTATTCATCCCTCTGCATATACTCACATGTTGCCACACACATCCCCAACCACTACCTAGTCACTAAACTCCATGGCACATACCTTTAATACAATCTCACTCATTGAGAGCAATGGGGGAATGTGAGCTTTTTGGCCATGTTCATTAACTTAGCTGGCTGAGGTAACTTATGCAGATGAGCAGCTCATAAATGCCTTACCTCAGGCATTTCCAGGGAGAGACCACATGGGTAATTAGCACAGACTGCTCCTCCAGAATGACTCATTAGCATTTGTGGTAGGCCACAGAGACAGCCCACCATGGTGCTGCACCTCTTCATGGTACAAGACTGAGGTAGCACTCTGCCTCTGAATCAGAAATGATTACAGCAAGGGGTAAAATGGGCTTAATCCTCAGTACATTTTCTGAATTCCACCCCATGTAGTAAGTCTTACTGTTTTCTTGTTGAACTACAAAATAGTCCTCATATTAGATTTTTTTTTTTGGAAAAGTTTGTCTCTAATTTCTTGTTTAAGCTTAATCTGCTTTCTGAAGTGACACAGTAACAGAACTGTTAACGCCCAAAGACTCAGCTAGCTTTTGGTCCCACTGAAGGAAAAGAATGCAGATATAAATGACATTTCACAGCAAAAAAAAAAAACTGTGAATCCCTAGACACTCTTTGATTTATGATTTCAATGGCAGAAAAAGAACAAAGGGCTACAAACATCCTGCTATAAGGACTTTTCCTAGGCCAGCAACCCTAAAATGTGAAGAGTAATATAATGTAGGAACAGGGGGATCAATTGCTAAAGAGAGTACATTGAGATTTCATTCAAATCCAACATGTTATACATTGGGAAGCAGAACAGTATAGGAATCCCACAGCAGAGGAGGAGCTCCCAAGTAATTTTTATATATAATGTAGGAATCATTTCATAGCAGGAGAATACACTGTGTTAACAGGACACATTGTGGTTTAGTGTAGCAGGGTTTTAAATGTTGTGTAAGAGATGACCAATAACAAACAAAAAAATTATGTCATTGCAAAAATACTAATTGATACTCTTGCCAAAGGCAGTCGTAAAACTAGGAAACCATGCTATCTTTCTCATTTTCTGGGGATATATTATCATAGTAAATGTTCCTATTACTACAGTGTAGTGGATCCCCATAAAATTACATTAGACAAAAACATATAAGCATGGCAGCTCTCAGCAGGTCATTCTGAGGTAAACTAAATTAGAATATAATAATAACCACTTAAGTGTGATGCACTGATGTAATTACTGCCAAAAATATCAAGACATGATAAAATTTATTTTGCGTCGTATTTTGGATGCGGTTGTCCTTTAACTGAACCAATCTTATTTGGAGTACCGCTGTGTCATTGGGTCTGCATGTAGAAACATCATGGCTTCCTTGTTACCATTAAAAATACAACATACTCAGTATAACTTGTAGTAAACCATTTTGAAAGTATGTTTTCTTCATACACTAGATGAATATTAATTTGCTCCAACTCAATATTCTGTAAATTGTATACATTATTTTCCTGCAGGATTCTAGATCTTAGAATAATATATTCAAGTGAGTATCTTTCCCTTTAGACACTACTGTCAGTTCTATAATATGCTTAGCTTTTTTTATTACACTATTTATTTCAAGTTGCTGTTTTGAGATTCTCATTTGTCAGATTTCAACCAAAGCTCAACTAGGTTAAATTATCTGAAGAGGGTCTCTTTAAGTTAGGGGCAAAAATACAACAAAAGGTATAACTTGAAAGATATAATTCACTGCAATAAGTTATTTTATCACTGCAATACTAATGAATAAACTTATTTTGAGAAATAGTGGTAGCTGTGATTAATATAAAGTGTTTTGCATGGGCACGACAGATAGTTGTTACTTAAAATAATTATTAGGTGAAAGACAATAGGGCTATAAGGTGTGTAACCAGAACGGACAGGATGAGCTACATTTCTTCTTTTACATAATTTTCCTGTAATTCTTGATTGCCTCTGTCAGCTCATCCTAGATACTTTGTTGCGTTTCTTGGTTACATCATGTTACACCACAAATATAGAATATAATAGCTGTCAAGTGATAAAGACTACTTAACTCACTTATTCTGCTGATTATCTTATATGTGAATGAGCTGCATTTCCCTTTTAAAGAGTGTTCTGTGTCTTCCCTCACCTGACTAGAATTAATTTATATTGAATGATGGAGTGTGATTTAGGGTCAGTGACCCCACCCATATTTTTTTTCAGATGTCTGAAACTGTTTAGCACTTTCTGAAAAGGTAGTTCATTACAGCTCTGATCAAGGAAGTAACTCAGAGCAATATCTGGAGCTGCTTTAAAGTTCTTTAGACGCAACATTTTTCAATATAATTTCATTAAATGTATGAGCTGTGCCTCAATATCCTGTAAACAAAACTGGTCAGAGAATCTCTGATAAATAGTTTTATTCTCCTGCCTTGAGTTTCTGATTTGTTATGGTCTCTTAACAGCAGCTGGAATTGGACCCGATTCTGTAAGGGAATAATTTTGCTTATCGTTACTGTCTGACCACCATTTTAGATATGTTTTTTTTCTCATGCATTCTTGAATTCCCCTTGGATGTTTTGATTTCAAAACTTACCCAGAAAGGTAATTTCTGCAGTCCTGCCTGTAAAATAATGTTTCTTCACTTCATCTTTGAACTGTTTTCCCCTTTATCTTCAAAACTGTACCCTTTTGCTCTTGAATAATTTCTATGCCAAAAAACAAAACATGCTGATCTCTTGGATGTTATTGTGCACACTGAGGTACACAGAAATAGAGTAACAGTTCTATCATGCCCCATCACACTTCTAGGTACATGCACGTGTGCATGTGTGTGGGCGCATCAAAACTTCAAACACCTGTCTTAGCACCAAAACAATTCAAATCACAAAGATTCAAATACACCTTACATCAATTCACAAAGATTAAATAAATAAATAAATAAATAAATAAATAAATACTTAAATTCTGTATTTTGCAGTGGGGCAAGCACCTGCCCCCCACACACTTCCTACTAATTATATATACCAACTCAAAGTGTGCACTACAGTGCAGAAAGGGCAAATTTCCAGATCCACACTATACTGTGATTGTGCATTGAAAAAAGATGGTATATCTGAGCAGCTGATTTTCAATCAGCTTTACTGGCTTTTTTTTTCCATTATACAAATTGCTGTTTTGAAGGGTTGAAGGTGATATATATATATATATATATATATATATATATATATATATATATATATATATATATATAAAATTAATGTGTATGTGCATATATATATAAACCACAGAAAATTAGCAATGTTTAAACAAATTATAGCTGCTTGATTATTTTGAAGTCTCACGAACTTGTCTACTGTATGTGGTTCTTTTTTCCTGATTTTAAGGTGTCTCAGCCAGCAATTTAATTGCTAAGTTCCAACTTTCCCTGTGGTTTAATGTTTTTCCTTATGGGTGGGCAATGTCTTGCCCTCTAAAGCTGCAAAACTATTGTAGTTCATTATCAGGATCTGTTTTTTCTATATTTATACATATAGATTTATAACAAACAATCAAACTGCACAAGTATTAAAACACAGCTGAATCGATTGCCTTTCAAAAAAACAACTTACCAAAAAAAAAAAAAAACAACTTACCAAAAAACAAAAACACTGACAATAAAAAAAAAAAAAGCACAAAAGGAAAACAGATTCCTTTTGTGACCTGTGAACCAAAACCCTACTACTACATTCAGACCTAATTTTTCTAAATAGTGGTAGTGCTACAGGTTAGAGGCAGGGTTAGGATTAACGTGTATTAGTAAGGGTGGGTAGGGGGCCCGGCCTGCTGCAATTAAAATACCCCCTTCCTTTATTATTCTCACTTCAGTGTCAGTGCACCACAGAGGAAGAGTGAACACTAAATGGATTAATGAAATAACTGTCTCACTTTTCCTCCATGAAACATCAGCCTCTGTTTACTCACAATTCACTATAATGCAAGTGCTTGTAACCTTGTACTTAAAAGTGAGCAATGAAACACAAGTACATGACAATTTGAGCTTGAGCACAGGTATAACAAACAAGTGACTATATATATATATATATATATATATATATATATATTCATATATGGGTCTACTATACATGATCGGAATTTCAAAAAGCAGAAACCCGTATGGCCAAGACCTTATGTTCGACTTTTAAAATTTCGAATATGTAAAAAAACAAAACAAAACAAAAACCTACCTACACATTGCTAGCAGGGGGCAAGCCCCCCTGCACCCCCTGTGGGGGCTGCTCCCCCCACACACCCTGCTATTTAAATATACCAACTCCGAGACTACACTACAGTGCAGAAAATGGAAATTTTCCCATCCTGCACTATAGGGAGCTGTCTGTTCAGAAAGTTCAAACTTCCAAAAGTCGATCATATGGTCTCGACCATATGAAAGTCAACCTTTTGGAAGTTCGATCATCTGTAGGGGACCCTCATATAAATATATATATATATATATATATATATATATATATATATATATATATATATACATATATATATATGTATATACACACAGAAACACACAAATGTGTGTGTGTGTGTGTGTGTGTGTGTGTGTGTGTGTGTGTGTGTGTGTGTGTGTGTGTGTGTGTGTGTGTGTGTGTGTGTGTGTGTGTGTGTGTGTGTGTGTGTGTGTGTGTGTGTGTGTGTGTGTGTGTGTGTGTGTGCGTGCGTGTGTGCGTGTATATGGTTTCACTTCATATACTCGAAATGCTGAAATCTCAAATTTCAGCATTTCGGGCGCATAAAGCTGAAACTTTACAATAGCAAAAGTGCATAAGTGTGAATGAGAATATGTTGAATTCATGCTTATGCAGTGACGTTATATTACGAGAAGTTTTTGTTTGGGATGTTGGTGTTCGGACTTTCAGGTAAGTGAGTGTATGTGAGCGTTTTTGTAACTGATGTGTGTGTGTGTGTGTGTGTGTGTGTGTGTGTGTGTGTGTGTGTGTGTGTGTGTGTGTGTGTGTGTGTGTGTGTGTGTGCGTGCGTGTGTGTTTGTGTATGTTTGTGTGTGAAGGAATGACAGGATGCCTGTATCAATGCAAATAAGTAGGAGGGTGTGGGGGGGACACAGCCCCCCCACGCGGAGTGTATGTTTAGTGTAGGTATGTGTATGTGTGGTGTTTTGTTGTGTTTATGATTTTTGTGGTGTAGGTGTGGTTTGTGTGTGATGCAGTGTATGTATGTTCGGGTTTTTGATTTTGTCTTTGTGGGGTTTCGGTGTTCTGATGGTGTCAACTTTATGTACTCGAAATGCTGAAACGGAACTACACAACAAACATGACATGTAACAGCTGTTGGCAGGGGGGCAAGCCCCCCCTGCACCCCCTGCTACTTAAATATACCAACACCGAGATCGCACTACAATGAAGTAAACGGAAATCTCCACCAACGGAGATTTTCAATTACAGTTTTCGACGGTTCTCACTTTTGATGCATATGGTTCGATGCATATACATTCACTGTTTTAAGCTTCCGCGTAAATAAAGTAGACCCGGTTTTCTCACATCTATTCTGTTGGTAATGGGTAATCCCATGAGATACAGACTTCATCATTCTCTATAATGATTTGTGGCTCATGTTTTCAATGCTTCTCAGCTACTTCAGTATTGTAATGTTTCCCAGTGCAACAGTCTTGCCACATTATTATGCCTTTCAGTATACAGACCCTCTGCCATTTGTGTATCACACCCAGCACCAAGATGTAAGACTGTTTCCAGTTCCATTTTAAAGAACGTGCCATGTGTCTGTTTCTCCTACATGATCAATGTACTTTGTAAACCAACATGTATGTTGTCCACTGTCTTGGGATGCTAATATTAACCTTTCATCTTTTGGTTTAAATTCAGCTCTCCTTAATCATTCCTGCATCAGATCCTGATCTGCATGAGGTTGTTCCAGGAGATTTCTCTACTTGCAACTATATTTATGCTTTTCCACATTTTCTTTCCTTGTCATCTGATCTTTCTTCTTATATTCTTTCTTTTGTTTCTGTCACATTCAGTTGCTGCCTGATTTTTGTCTCCTGGTTTGGTTTCCATTCCTGCTTGACACTGAAGTAATCTTAGATTTGTTCTCTTCATGTTTCAAAACTTTCAGTATGTTTTGATCTGGAGAAGTAAGAAGATATGTATGCAATCCTATGACTGCAGATCTACACATGTAATCTACTTCGAGGAGGCCCATACCTCCTTCAGAATGAGGAATATATAATCTTGGTATTCAATGATTTTTATATATCATCTGATAAGTGTGAAGCATTTTTCTTGTTTTTCTGTCCAACTGATCCAATACCTTTTGGGGCCAGTCAGTCATACCTAAGCTGTAAGTTTAGACTAGGAATTGCAAATTGTTTTATAGCTTGGACCTTGTTCCTGCCGTAAGGGCTGTTATCAGTATTAATTTCAGTCTTCTAAAATGTTCCTTACTGAGTTTTATTCTCATTTGTTCATAGGATCATAGGAGAATACTAGGCTATCGATCCAGAGGTAATTTCAAGTCTAGATGTTTCATCCTAATGTAATGCCATAGAAATGGTAGTTAATACTCAAGATTGCATTTAGTAATGACTCCCCATGTCCAGGAGGGTTGTGGGTGCTATTCCTGGTAAGAATTTATGGTGCCCCATCCACTCGTCTAGATTGGTTTTGAACTGTGTCATAGAGTCATAGAGGTGCTCTGTTTCACATGAATGGGTAGCATATTCCAAAGATGCAGCCATTGCTGGGAGATAAATCTGTCCCTTCAGCATGTCCTATTTAAGTCACAGGCCATATTTAGGTCCTTGGAATGGGTGGCCCTAGTCCTGTTTGATTTACGGATATGCAGCAAGCTTATTAGGTTTGGGTCTGAGATTGCTCTGTAAGCCAGGCATGTCTCCCATAAGAAGTCTATATGATACAGAGTAAAGTGACAGGGGCTTAAGTCGGACTGTGTATGGCACATGCTGGAGTCTCTTCATCTTCTTTATTAGAAACCTCTGAGGTGTCTCCAATTGCTGCAGGTGCTTTGTACACTACATGCCAAACAAGGTGTTATACTCAATTATGGGCCGGATTAGTGCTGAGTATAGAGGGGTTATAACCTCTTTTGATCTCTTGGCAATGTTTTTACTAATCAAGTGTTCTACATTGAAAGCCTTCCTTACTACACTAGACACATGGTAGTCGAAGTTAAGGTTGCAGTCAACTTGTGAACCCAAGTCCCTAACCTCTTTGTGTGCACTTAGGGTATTGTTGATTTGATAAGGTGAAGGGACATTTTTTTCTGCTGAAGATAATGATGATGTATTTCTTTGCATTCAGTTTGAGACTGTGACTAAGACACCAGTCGGTGTTCTTCGTAAGACCCTCCTGAAGTATACTGACATCAATTGGGGATTCAATAATTGCACCCAGTTTGCAGTCGTCTGCAAACTTGGTCAGCCACAACCCCTTAGTTTTGACCTGAACTTCTGACAAGTGTATACGAAATAGTAGGGGGCCCAGCACTGACCCCTCTGGCACCTCGCTGGTAACAGATCTGCTGGTTGATATCTGATTTTGCTCTTTGTGATTCTGGTGTTAATGTTACCTCAAAGGTGACTGATTTGTGGTCAGATTTAACTAATGAGGGTCTGACACTTGCAGTAGTGTATCCGTTTGACATGTTAGTGAGGACCAGCTCTAGTATGTTTGTTCCTCTTGTCAGGGTATGAACAATTTGTTCCAGGGTATTTGAGTTAACAAAGTCAAGGAACATTTGCACTAAAAGGTTCAGGCTAAAGTAGGTTTCCCAGCTGATGGTGGGATAATTGAAATCCCTCATAACCAGAGTGTTTGTTAATATTTGGATTATCTCCTGTTTTGTCAAGTAGTTTGCATGTGCGTCATGACCCATGGAGGAGGATTTATAACTGGCTATGACTTGAATGGGGGTCATACCCACCATAACCTGAAGTTGGAGTAACTCCATGGAGTTGTCCAGTCTTTCTAGAGGGGAGGTGAATTTATATCTAATATAGATAGACACACTGCCTCCTTTGCTTCTCACATGTTCATTTTGTGGACTGAAGGTGGGGAAGGCATTGTAGCCTTGTAAGGCTGAGGTACTCTCTGTGGCCCTGAACCAGGTTTCTTTGACTGCACAGACATTTACATCTTCCAGTGACAGAAGTGCTTCCAGGGTGTGCAATTTTTGGTTTAAACTCCTAGCATTTAGCAGCATGGCCCTTATTTTGTTATGACTGGCAAATTTCACATTGGTAAGTTTCTTTTAGAGACTTTGCCTAAAAAAGGCACTGCGGGGAGGCAAGAGCCTTTGCCAGCAGCCAAAAGCCTAGAGGTGCCAGGTGCAAACCATCTCTGGCAAAGCAGCAAGGTTTGTTGACCATAGCCTCACAGGCTGACAGGAACCAGATATCCTTTGAATGACACCAAAAACGTAGCCCATTATTGAAATCAATCATTTTTTGTTTATACTGTGGCATCATTCTAGGTGAGGGTAGTATGCTGCTTAAGGCTAGGGACATACCTGCCTGAGACATGTACTTAGAGATTTCCATCATATCTCTCTTCTTATGGTCCAGTGAGGTACATCTCAGGTCATTCACTCCAACATAAGCTATGACAGAGTCATAATGGTACTTGTTGCTGTGAGACCTGGGTACATGTGTGATCTGATGAATCCTGGCACCGGACAGGCAGCTGACTGTGGCTTTCTCCTTTTCCAACCTGGTGAGTGGGACATCCATGTGTCTCACTATTGAGTCTCCAGTTACTGGAAATTTTGTATTTTCAGTGTTATGCCTTATGGTCTTGGTATTTTGGAATACTTGGGATACTATGTATCTATGTGAAACAAACCTGAAATATACTATTGTGTCTGTAATTATCATTTTTGGCAAATTCAGAGATCTGAGATGAACATACTATAATTACTGAGTATGAGTACTTGCTCTGTTCTTATGATCAAGTTAAACCATCATTAGTATGGCTTTTCAGGACTAGTGTGCATTTACATAAAGCAGGTTGGAACAGTTTATTCTGGCCATTTTTTTTATCTCAGTCGGATATTTGAGGTATGCATGAACTGAGCTGAAGGTTGGAGAAAACCCCTGCATTTTGCATGCTTGTCTGGTAGATTTCAGGCTAAATTAAAAGAACAATTGAAGATGATGGCGGGGAGAAGCTAGGTTGTCTTCTTCTGAATGCACCCTAAGTACATATTGCAGAGTCAGAGGAATTTAATAAGGACTGTTTTCATGTGTTTGCTTTCTCATGCATTAACTTCATATCCACTTGAGCATGTCTGCCTGATGTTTTGCATCCTCATACCTTTGAGCCATTATATTGTATCAATGTATATGGGCTTGAATTGTTCCTCTTTATATGCATTGCAAGATCACTGCTTCTTATAGAAAGAGGAATATATTTTAATTTTTAAATTAGTTATCTATATCTGAGTTGGAGTAGCCTTTGAGGGAAAATAATAAAGTAAGATAAGTGTGTTTGTAAGGTTCACACATGGGGGGTGAATGGGATGGGTTTTGCCACTTGACAAAACACTTGCTTTTGTTTGTGGATTAGAGCAAGGAAATGAAAAGGCAAATTACTTTAATGGATTTGCTTGGTGGCGTGGGTCACAGCTGAAAAGGGTCCAAGGACCAAACAAAAAAATTACCCAGTTAACAAATCAAATTAATAAATAAAACAAAAACATGAAATCATATTATGTGCACTTTGTGGAATAGTCTTGCAAAATTAAGGCATATCATGTGTGTTTTGAGGAGCTTCATGTCAGGATATCATTGTGGAATCATTTAGAAAAGTGAAATGTGGATTTAAACAAATTATTTTTAATAAAATCCGCATTATGCCTTTGAAAAGAGTTGAATCTGATATGGCATGGACTGATGAGTGATGAGTAACTGTTTCTCCAAGAATGCTAGATAAAAGAAGAAAGAAAATAAGTGTGAAATCAGTTTAATATTTCAATAATAATAAAAGTATAACTTTGTAAAACAGATTGTAGACCAGGAGGATATTTCTGTGGCTCTGGGTTTGCCTTCAGATTTAAAAAAGCAAAGGAAAGGACATTGTTTGTCTGATGTCTCTTTTGAAACTTAGATACATCCCTTGAAAGTATGAGTATTTTCCTCTTCTTCACTTCTGCAAGACTCTGCCCAGTGACTCAACTACCTATGCACAGTTGGCTCATTTGTTCTGTGGAGTTAGGTATGCTTCCCCGGGATATACAAGAGCCCTATAGCCTTTATATTTTCAACAGGGAATTTCTACCAATATATCTTTTCCCCAGCTGTGAGAGTCAGGAGGTAGGTAGTGAGCCACCCATGAGTCCTACTTTGTGGCGTACCCTTAACTTCCTTAGGTTACTCATGGTCACAGCATATCCGCCTGGTCAGAGAGGAAGAAGGAGTAAATGCTATCACACAGTTCTTCTGTTTCCCCAGATCAGCAGGGAGGTCCCTGCCCAAAGCAGCAAGAGGCAGGTGGGTAAGACATGCAGCACCACTAGGTATCGCCAGTGTCATGAGTCAAGCAGCCTCCCTCTCACAGGGTGAGTGAGCTTGCATTGACCACTCAAGGTCATCCATCCCCATCAGGTCCCTCAGATGCTGGTGCCACTAAATAATAATGAGACACTCAAACCATAGTCAGAGCTTCATTCCTCTTTGCCACGAGACAGGGCAAAGCACAGGTTTTTTGTTTTTGTCAGATATAATGATTCTTAGTGCTGCCTGAGATAAGAAGAGTAGCTGTACTTGCTGGAAAATCTTTACATATATACCCTTTGACATTTTCTGCTAAGATACTGTAAAATTGTAAGTTAAAATAAGATCTTATTCATGGGTTTGTATACAGAGATGTTTGTTTTCCTTGTGGTGGTAGAGCCTCCATTCTGAAATAGTAATGAAAAATGCTACAAACATCCCAAAAGCAATCTATTAGGAAATATGGAACATTTACAAATAGTACCAAAATTAATTAATACAAGAGACAGAAGTACTATTCAAACAAGATGATTCCAACATTGTTGTGATGTCTCTTTTGTACACTAATTGAAGTTAAAACATGATCCCCTGTAAAGGTAGCAGCTTTAAGACTACAGCTCTCATCACAGGTGTAGTAAAATACACAATGATTGATATTATATTTAAGACTAGAAAATATTTACATTTTAAATAGAAATCTGGAAATTGTTATTGTACATTTAATGCATTAGATTCTAGAGATGTTTGGAAAAACAAGATTATGTCTTTATATTTACTTTTAAACATTTATCAAAATTAGTTTTAGCAGGTTATGCAAAAGGGACTCAATTTAAAATGTCACTTCTAGTTAAGAGTGTAAATGTCCACAAAGGTTACTGGATAAATTAATGAGACTACCGAAGTGCTTGTAGCTACAAGCTTTTGAACATATAAAACAGATTTTCTGAACAGTCTAATGTGTTGCTCAGAAAAGACAGGCTTGGAAAATGGCAAAGAGTCATCAAATATTATATTTGTGAGTGTTTAATATGCCTATTGCTAAGCTTATTAATGCAGTGTTCGTGGCAGCAAACACTGCAAAATACAAGAAGCCTAGCATGAATAATTTGATTTGACAAATGCATTTTGTTGATATTTTTTGTTCTGAAAAAACTCATATCAGTTTGATTATACTGTAGCCAGAGTCCATTGTATTTTTTTTTCTTTTGAAATGGTGGACTGTTTCTGCTGCATTCCATTAAAACAGAAGATACTGTTAAAAAAAAAAAAAAACTTTGCCTTTGTGCAGGTGAGACAGCTACTATTCGGACCTACTGCAGAATTACAGTACTTGAAGGTCCTAAGGAAAGAAATACACCAGAAAGCAATCACATCTGAACTGGGAAAAAAATAATATATAATAAATATGAGGCCGTGAAATCTCAAAATATTCCACTGAGTCCGTGAAAAGTATATTTGGTTACAGTGCTATGGGATTAAGGCCCCATAAGACCAGAGTGCTATGAACTTTTCCCCTTGCAAAACTGGATCAACTTAAGAAGGTTGACTTATTAGAATGTTGATGTTCAGAATATAAAGACTGGATAATCAAAGCCAGAAAATGTTGATGGGCTGGAACATTCACAGAACCGAATAAGTAACAGTGGCAGCAGATGATTGTTTGAAATCACATTACAACAGTGATTAGGGTTTTGCTGTAGTGCAGTCTCAGAGTTAATATATTTCATTAGCAAAGCCTGTGGGGGGTTTGCCCTCTAAAAAGAAATGATTGTCAGTGTTCTGGAGTTTTGAGGTTGTACCCCACTGATTTTGTGGATTCTTGATCATCTGGTGTTGATTTTATCACAGTCAACATTCTGGACAGTTGATCTTGTAACACAGATCCTCAAAACTGGTTTAATGATGTAATAGCAAGTTATAGAATTCATTGTTTTTGTTAAAGTTGCAGTTTATTTTTCATAGTGTTAGGACTTGTATTGCATCTCAGACTTGTCTCGTGGTCCAAATGGAGAGATGATAAAATCAGCAAGCAAAGGAGAGTAGTATTGTTGGAAATGAATTCATCCTCAACTCTTGGTGTGTACCTTCATGAGGTGGACCCTTTTTTGCAAATCAAAATCTCACCAAGATGACACTGCTATACAGACTGTATTTTATATATCATATATCATGGACAGAAGTAGGTTAAAAAATAAAAATGCAGCTGGGTCCACAAGTCCCTGGATAAAAAAGTGCCCAATCCTGGTAGGTGCTCTGGTGTCAAGACTGGAAAAAATTTTGACTTTCGGTTAGGGGTCGGCAGAACTCCGGTCTGCTCATGATTGGCAGTGGAATTTTACAGTGCCGAGTTGCCAGCCCAACGCCCAACCTTCAAAGAAGGCACGCCTATTCACGCTTGCACCTACCTGCATGTCTTTAACGTTACTCAACCATGGGGAGGAGAACAGTGTAAAATCTTCAAGATACTTAAACATTCCTACGATGGGGTTAGGCCTGGCTCAGATGCTCCCCCCCCCCATTGTAGAAGGAAGTAGAAGTCCACAAAAAACACAAAAACTGACAGGCCA
The DNA here is from genome assembly GCF_019279795.1 of Protopterus annectens. Taxonomy (NCBI): domain Eukaryota; kingdom Metazoa; phylum Chordata; order Ceratodontiformes; family Protopteridae; genus Protopterus; species Protopterus annectens. The sequence continues at coordinate 569,839,129 of NC_056744.1, read as the reverse complement.
AAAAAAAAAGCTATAAAGATGATAGAGTAGACTGTTGAGGATAAAAAAATAAATTGTGTATTGCTACTGTTATGCAATAAGCCCAGACTTTCTGGACAGAGGATATACGAAAGGATTAAGAGAGAAATTAGAGGTAAAAGTTGTAGAAGTAGTGAATGTAGTAACAGAAATGAAGTAACTGGAAATGGGATCTTTGGAAAAGGGTAGGAGTCAATTACATAGAAAAAAGTGAATTGTGAGAACAATAGATTCAGAATAACATTCTGAAGGAGGAGTGAGGTCTAAAAGAAGGCAGTATTTGAATGAGCTAGGCAATGTTTGACTGACAATGACAGGATAGATCATAAGTGATGTATAATGTTTGCAACTAAAAATATGTCAGTATGGTTTGTTGTTTTTTTATATATATAAATGTTTGCTTGCCTATGTCATAAGTGATAATTTAATAAAGATGTTTCTTGCTTTAAAAAGAGAGAAATTAGATGAAAGAAAAATACTTGCATAAGAAAAAACGTCAAAAGCTTCAAATGCAAATTTGTGATAATTAATACAACAAATTCATGAAAAACATTAAATAGAACAGGAAAACTTGGGGTGTTTAGAAAAAGAAGCGACTGAGGAAGTGTAAAAATATAAAGAACACATTAGAGAGTTTTGAAAAGTATTAAAAAGAAATGTGAACACGAGAAAGAAAGAGCGATCTGATATGGTGTAATATTTATGCAAAGGAGAAAGCTGCTACAATTCAGAGAAAGATAGGCAAAGGCACCCAGATGTGGAAAATTTTACAATACAAAAAATAAAATCGTAAAGGAGGAGAGTAGAACAAAAGATTAGTAAAGCAGAAGTTAAAAAAAGAAGATGAGATTATGGAATACTTGCAAAGTGAAGGATTAAGTGTAGAAAGTCTAACACAGGTTATGTTACAGGAGGAGCAGGAGAGATCTGAAGAACATATATGGACATGTGAAAGAAAAATAAATTGAATATGGTGCAATATTTATGCAAAGGAAAAAGCAAAAACAATCAATACAAAAACCAGCAGCACCAAAATATTTGAAGAGAAATACAGGCAAAGGTATTCAGATGTGGATTAGTAATGGAGAAGTTAAAGAAATTGATACAGAGGTTATGGATTACCTGTGAAGTAAAGGATTTAGTGTAGAAAATCTGACTCTGATAACATCACAGCATGATAGAGTAATGAATTTCCAAATTAAGGAGAAATCAGTGGAGTGGGAACATCTGATCAATTGTCATATGGACATACTTTGGAGCCTTCGGTAGGAAACCAATACAAAAGTTCAGTTGGAGTTGTAGGAGCAAACTACATAGGAAAAAATGGAAATTGTAGTTTTACTTTGACTCTCATTTTAGTTCTTGTTTAATTGTGGGAACAATACATACAGGGGAGGAATGAGGTTTAAAAGAAGGCAGGACTTAAATGAGATATGCAATGTTTGACTGAAAATGATTGGGTAGATTATAAGTGATGTATAATGTTTGCAACCGGGAGTGTTTCAGTATGGTTTGTGATGTAAAATGCTTGCTACTAGGATTATGTCAGTGTGGTTTGTTTTCATTTATATAAATGTATGGTTGCCTATGTCATATGTGATGGTTTAATAAAGATATTTCTTGTTAAAAAAATGGGAGGAACTGAATAATTTATGTAATGTTGCTTAGGTTATATGATATATAACAATATATGTGAAGTATAATGTTTGTAAACATGAACTTGTTAATACAGTTTGATTACTTTTGTATAAAAGTCACTTTGCCCGTGTCACAGGTGATAATTCAGTAAAGGTGTTTAAAAAAATTTCAGTTGGAGTTGTACAGCAAGGGAAGGAACACAATACTGTGGTAACTCTAATGCAGTCAGTGTTGTGGATTGATATTTCAGCGAATTCCCATATGAAAGAGCAAGGTATGACACAGGATGCTGTTGTGGAGAATATAATACAGGAAGATGTAGAACTTACTGTAGAATGCTTGCAGGAAATGGAGAACAAATAATGTGCCATTAGTTTAGAAGAACATGATCTAAGGGAACAGTTGTTTGATTTAATAGAGCTGGATAGACATATTAAGATCAATGAAAGAAATAGACTACAGAAAGTCAATAAGACCCAAAATATTATAAGTTCGAAAAACAAATGAACACTGTAATTAAGACCATTCATAGAAATGTATGCCATAAAACAGACATAAACAGGATGTATTACTGTGCAATTAAATTAATTCCAGATAAAGTCTTACCACAAAATCACAGCTCAGTAAGGGAAAGGAAGGGGAGAAATCAAATGCCATAATTGAAATATTGAATAGAGAAAACTATAAAGCAATTAAGACAAGTGTCACCGTTAGAGTACAGAACAGGGAACAGATCAACAAAAATACTCAGAAAGATATACATGATAAAAGTAATGTGCAGTATCAGAACAGACCAGGACCTGCCGTACACTATTGCAAATAATAAACTAAAGATACCAGCACAGGCAGAAAGACTTAAAAGACATGCATTTAAATATAAAGGATAAGTATATAATAAGCAATTTATTTTTATAGAGAATTGGGAAACAAGGCAAAAGGAATAGAAACACCACCAAAAAAAAAAAGAAGAAATAGACACATTTTGGAGAAATATCTATGAATATCTTGTGGAATATATACAAAAAATGGCAGATGGCAGTTAAGATTAAAATCTATCAGATGGCAGTTAAGATTAAAATCTAATCAGATGGCAGTTAAGATTAAAATCTAGGAACTCAGATGGCAGTTAAGATTAAAATCTAGGAACTCAGATGGCAGTTAAGATTAAAATCTAACATTTTTCCAGGTTTAAATGAATATATCAATATCAAAGCCATTTTAGTAGTAAAGGCCAATATACTTTGAAGAGGGCAGATTTACTTTCAAACACATAAAATGAAAGTATTATATAAACAAGTTACTTATACAAACCATATACACACAACAATTTTAGTTAGACCAATTTTTCAATACCTTATTTTTCATAAAAGGTTTTTAAATGGGTGTATTACAATTTGGTCAGGTTTGTTTTGAAGTGTATACACACACACACACAACAAAACAACAGGTTCTTGTCTTTTTAAAACTAGAATGTTAGGATTTCAGAATTATATTGATTGATTGAATTATTGATGTAAAATTTTCATTGGTTAACATTTTATATAAAATATGTCAGTTTTAGTGGGACTTTATCTGATGAAGTTTGTATTTATGCAGACGAAAGCGCTCATGTCTACCATTTGTATTATTTATTAAAGGATTGGATTTCTCAGCAGGTGAACTGTTTTTTGTATTAGTTCAGCATTCTCAGTTTTGTGGTATCTTGTGGAATATAACAAAGATGCTGAATGGACAGAAGGAGTAAAAAAAAGAATAAGTTCAAATGTACAGGATATGAAATGGAATGAAGTAATGGCCAGAGAAACTGAAACAAAATTAATAAAAGCTCATAGCAAAAAAATCCAGGCCCAGATGGAATAGATAACTTTTGGCTGTAAGTATTAATATTATTATATGAAGATTTAACCATGAGTAAGAACTATTTATGTGCACACCCTGAACAGACGCCAACCTGGGTAACAACAGGAAAAATTATACTCCTCCTTAAGAGTGAACCTGCGGGATATCCTAAAAACTATAGACCAAAAAATTACCTTCCGATGATGTATAAACTGTACACTGGAATTGATGCCAACAGAGTTTATAGTCATTTAGAAGAAAACTCAGTCATGGCAATAGAACAAAAGGGTAACATATGAAACTCACATGGAACAAACGATCATTTGTTGTTAAAGTTATAATGGAGAATTGTATAAAGGGGAAGAATCTAAGTATATCATAGATAGACTATAAGAAACTTTTGACAGCATCCCATATTCATGGATAAAAGACTGTTTACAAATGCATAACTTTACATTGACCCATTACATGACAGTGACCTTGAAAAAGTGGCAAACTACTTTGCAGCTAAGTCATGATAAAGGACAAATTATTATCCCAGTGATGAAAATTCAAAGGGGGATATTTCAGGTGACTCTTTGTCACCACTGCTCTTTTGTCGTGCCCCTAACCCATTAAGCTGTCTACTTAATAGATTATGTCATGGCTACAGTTTGGCTCCCAGACAACAACAGAATGTAAAGACTTATCATCTTCTCTTTTTGTGGATGATTTAAAACTGTATAATTCATCAGATGAGGCACTGAAAGAACAACTGCAAGTGGTCAAATCTTTCTCAGATAATATAAGAATGTCATTTGGTCTTGATAAATGTGCAAAAGCAACCTTTAAATCAGGAAAGCTGCAGCACTAAGTAAATATCAGTCTGGGACAGGAATGTAATTTAAAAGAACTTGAGCAAGAGGGAGTGCATAAATATCTGGGAATTGATGAAGGATCAACAATATAACATGAACAAATGAGAACAAAAGTCAGGAATATTTTAGAAGATTAAAATTAATACTGAAAACAGCCCTGATATCTATGAACAAAGTCCAAGCTATAAACCAATTTGCTCTTCCTTTTCTGATGTACAGTTTTGGGGTGACTGACTGGCCCCAAAAGGTACTTGATCAGTTAGACAGGAAAACAAGAAAAATAACTCATGCTTCATCAAGTGATTTATAAAAATCATTGCATACCAAGATTATGTATTCCCATTCTAAAGGAAGTATGGGCCTCCTCTAAATTGATTACATGTATAGATCTGCAGTCATAGGAGTGGCAGTAACAGCTTCCCCAGGGATGGGCACAATATTCTGACTAAACAGGGAAGTTTTCCCTGTTCCTCTCCCAGGACTGACAAGAGTGGTTCTCCCTTGTCAACTGAGGGGAACCTAACAGCTGCAGAGGATGTGACTAACTCCCCAGTCTACAGTGGCTGTAACTGCAACATCAGAGGGATCCGGGGTAAAGATGAGTGGTCTGAGCACCAGCTTTGGCCACAGCAGAGTCACCCACCTGTGGCTGAGGCAAATTGTTAGCCTGCTGTGGTAGCAAAGGTTCTTTGCTTAACATTCTCCTTTTGTGGCTGGAAGAAGGACTGATCATGGGACTGGTAGATTCTTCAATGTTTAAGTGGAAAAATGGTACCTTTTTTTCCTGGGAAAACTAGCAGGATAAGTTGGTAAAAATGTAAAATTGTTAAAAGTCATTTTTTCTCACAAAAACACAGTAAAAAGCATTTTAGTACACTTTGCCAGCCCCCAAAAAAGTAAAATAAACATAATTTCTCCCAGAAAAAAAGCCAGTATTGCATTTGTGGTACAACCTGAGCATGTATGGTCTAAACTGTAGCAACTACTCATTACATTGTAGCAAACAGTTTGCTACAGTTTAAAGTAAAAAAAAAAAAAAAAAAAAATATATATATATATATATATATATATATATGTGTGTGTGTGTGTGTGTGTGTGTGTGTGTGTAAATTTATGGGTTTTTTTTGTTTTGTTTTGTTTTAATTAAAAACCTGTAGTGCTCCATACAGGCAAGGTATACACTGTAGCAACTGTTTGCTACATTTGTAGCAAACAGTTTTTTACAGTTTAAAAGGAAGACTTTTTTAACTAAAACATGAGCACTGTGGTGTTCCATGTAGGCACGCAGGGTACAAACTGTAACAACTGTTTGCTAAAGTTTAAAAGAACTTAGTTGAGGGGGGTTGGGGGCAGGGCACAGAAACGGGACCTGAATGGCTGGGGCAGGAGGTGGGGGGGGGGGGATGTCATGCATCTGGCCACCAGGTTGCTGTACCAGTAGAAGGAACATCCTTTTTTTTTGTGTGTGTGTTCAATGGAAGAGCTGAGGGCGGTGTGTGTAGAATTAATTGTAATAAGCTGATCGCTTACAATGTATGAGTCAGTGAAGTGCATTTTTTGTTTTTTTATTCACTTGAAGAGTGGAGGGGTGGAGCACTGGTTCAGTGCAGGGCGTTGGTTGAACCAGCTGTGTTTCCACACCTAGTACTCTATTTCTGGCTTGTTGAAATAATTCCAAGAGAAATAATTTAAGTCTGAATGATTTAGGCTAGCACCAGATCTCTCAACTTATATAGTATGGTCAAGAATTCTGGAGAAAGCCAAAAATCTGAAACACTTTGTAAATATTATTCAAAGTCACTTAAAAAGTTAATAGAGCAACATGTATTGCATCAGTATGCATTTTTAAACAATAAGAAGTAAAAAACTCTATTGACTGGCATTACTGACTGACTGTAATCACAAATGATTTACCAGAAAATCAAAAATGTTATGAAGGACAGGACAAACTTTTAAAGCAAAATCAGGGACATTCTGGGAGAGTGGAGACATATGGGTAGCACTCAGAAGAGAATGTCTGGACACAATAATTCAATTCAGAATTTGCGTACTTTTTTTGGATGTGTGGGATTTTAAATGATGCAGATATGATTTTCTGAATGTTATTATAAGTGTTTATAAACAAGTCTCACCAGAAGACTTTAAGAAATTGTAGTTTTAATGACTAAGATAATTAAAGCCTCATATTCTTAAATTCATAAGCAGAGGTTTCTTCAATTTCAGACAGTTTAGTATGGTTTGACATTTCTATCTATTTAATAGTTAAAATTCTAGTACCTTACACATTTTAACATTTTAACACTTTAATATTCAGTATATTTTAATATTTTTAACATATTTTATATTGTAATTTTGATAACATTCATTTTTTACTGAGTACTAGCTGTTTTATGAATGAATTTTATGAATGCATTTACAAGCAGTTTTGGAACATTCAAAGTAGCCCCTTAGGTGCGTTCTACAGTGCTTTGAATTGAAGCAATAATTGTTTTAATTTGTTGCCAAGGTTTTTAATTTTCAACAAAAAGTATTTAAATGCATCAATTAATGGTTTTATTGATTCTGATGAAGTCTCATACGTAGAGACGAAAGCGCGCTTAATCCATGTTTGTTGTACCTTGTGCTGTTGGTGTCCATTTGTTTATTAAAGCTACTATCCAGTAACGAAATACTCTTTGGAGCGTGGTTCATTTGGAGGATACACCTTTATTGTACCGACCAGCGGATTGTGTGTTTTTTCATCTAATAGGTTTTGAGGAGGTACGTGGTGTTTATGGTTTGATATTACCATAACATAGCAATATCAAGAAAAAGAATAAAAAAAACTGCATATTTACAGATGACAGAATTATCTCCAAAATTCTATCTGGCTAGGCTGGCAGCCTTCATCTATCTTCACACTTTATTTTATCATGTCCCCATAAATATGGATATTGCTGAATCAATTCATATGTGGGTGCATAATTTACCGCTATTGCCTTTGTTTTAGCTTCATTCATTTTATATCCTGAAAAGATGTGGAACTGTCTTAAAATGATCCACAACACTGTAATGTCTCTTTCTGGTTTTGTCAGGTATAAAATAATATCATCTGCAAATAGAGCCAGCTTTTCCTGACTACTATAATACCAATTATATCCTTGAATTTCGGAGTCCCATATTTTCTTTCCCAGTGGTTCTAAATATAATGCAGAAAACACTGGGGAAAGATGACACCCCTGCCTGGTTCCTCTGCTCAAGCAGAAATTATCAGAGAGGACCCCACCCATTTTAATTTTCACCTCTGATCCCTCATGTATTCTCCTAATCGACCTTATATTTTTTCAGGAATGCAAATGCTTCCATTGCCCTGCTCATAAAGTCCCAGCTTACTCTGTCAAATGCTTTCTCTACATCAAGACCCACCAACAGCCATGATATTTTCTTTCATTCTGCTTCCCTCTGGATCATCATTGTTATGTTAATGTTATCAACTGTTTGCCCCCTCCACAAAACTTCATTGATCCATATCTATCAAATTTGGCATTACTTTTGCCATTCTTTTAGCCATTATAGACATGGACACTTTATAATCATGGTTTAGTATTATAATGGGTCTGTATGAAGCTGGATCTGATGGATCTTTATCCTCTTTATGTATCAGAATGTTGGTACTTCTCCTCTTAAAATAATGTTAAACAGATCCTTCCAGATCTTTATCAGTTTTTCCCCTCCTAGCTTCGAAACTTCCACAGAAATACCATCTATTCCTGGGAACGTTCCTGTAGATTGGTTATACATCACAATTTTTCTCATCTCCTCCTATCGTAACCATTAGTAATTGACCCTCATCTACCTCTAACCTTGGCATATTTAATTCTTCCATAAACATTTACATTAGTAATTTTTCTTAATTTCCATATTACTCTGCTTCATACAGACTTTCATAGAATTACCAAAATATTTCTAATACCTCTACAGGATCTGTTGTTACCTTCCTTGTTATATATTTCCAGATTTTCTTGTTCTGCCATATTTCACAATTATAATTATTGCATTGTAATCCCACATTAAGTTACTGGTTTTATTACTGTTTATTTCCATCTCCCAAATCCTGTCTCTGCTTCATTTCCAATGTACTCTCAATTCTTCTAGTCAACTCTCATGGTCCCTTCCTTTTCTCCAACATTTTCTGTTGAAACAGTGGAAAAGGTTTCACAGGTACAGTCTCTATGTCGTCCTTATTACCATAAGATCAAGAAGCAGAATATCCCTCTGTTCCATAACTCACTTTTTTGTTGGACAAACTTTTGTATTACCTCCTTAGCATGTACTTCATCAAAAATGATTTTGTCTCTCCAGGGAAGAATACCTTGAAGACAGCTGAGTACAGCAGTTTGAATCTCACACCTTCAACTCAACATTCCCTGAATATTCAGATGAATTGACTCCTCTTCTGCCTGGTGTACAGTGAGTAATCATTCTCTACAAACACTTCTGTCTCCCACTTTTAGAATTTTGTCCTTCTGCCACAGTTTTGTCAGAATCAACTTCATCTGCTGGTAGGATTGCATCTTTACTATTAAAGGCCTAGGTTCATAGGTTCATAGGTGTGTACTAGGCTAATGGCCCTGAAGCCTTTACAAACCTAGCCCATAGGATTACCCTGACATCATGCCACCTAACCTTAGTTCCCAGTGCCTCTGTCAAGTAGAGCCACTGGAGTGATCCCCAGGGTGAATTTTCTATTTCCCATCCACTCATCAAGGTTTCTCTTGAAGAGGGCAAGTGAAGAGCACTGTTTGACATGTATGGGAAATCTATTCCATAGCAAGGGCAGTCTCTGGGTTATGAACCTGTCCCTCCAGCACGTTCTGTTGATTGTGGTAATGAGGTTGAAGTCACTGGAGCATGTGGTGTGGAGAGATTGGGATTTCTTTAGATGTAGCATTTCTAACAGAGATGGATCAGACATGGCTTTGTATGTCAAGCAGAGATCGCCTCTAAGTAGGCGATATGAGACAGAGAATAGTTGGAGTTTTTTGAGTCTGTCCATATAGGACAAGTGTTTAAGGCCTAGGATCCTCTTTGTGAGGTACTTTTGTGCCCTCTCCAGTTGTTGCAGGTGTCTAGTAAGGTACATGCCAAATGGGGCATTGTACTCGATGATTGGCCTAATGAGGGAAGAGTAGTGGGAGACAATTACCTCTTTCTAAATGAATGCAAAACCCTTAGTAATGAGATGTGCCACATAGAAGGACTTTCTGACCACAGTGGCAATGTGGTTGTCAAAAGAGAGGCTGCTGTCAACCTGTGTTCCCAGATCTTTTATAACACCTTCTGTGTTCAGTGGACTACCATGGCTGTGGTAATTCATGGGAACTGGGTTTTTCCCAAAAGGGATGATGACACATTTTTTGGCATTGAGCATAAGGCCATGGTTCTGACACCAGTCGTTGGTCTCAGTGAGGCCTTTCTGTAGGATGTCAATATCACTTGGAGAGTTAATAATAGCTCCCAACTTGCAATTGTCTGTGAACTTTGTTAGCCTGAGACCCTTTGTGTTGGCCTGGACTTCAGAAAAATAGATACCAAACAGGAGAGGACCCAGGATCGAACCCTGTGGGACTCTACTCGTGACTGGTTGGCAGTCTGACTTGGAATCATTGTGGGTTCTATCTGTGAGCCAGTTTGCAACCCACCTAGTGATATAGGGGTTGATGCCTAGATTAGTGAGTTTTTCTATGATTCCTGAATGGGGAATGTTATCAAATGCCTTGGCCAGATCAAGGTAGGCTGTATGAACCACCTTGCCTTCATCCACAGCTCTGGTGACTGACTCAAAGAAGTCAACCAAGTTGAGCAGGCATGATCTACCCTTCACAAAACCAAACTGTGTGGGATCCAGAGTTTGGAGATTCCCTATATCCTTGTTTAGTAGGTCCATGATGATGTGTTCTACAGCTTTGCATATCAGACTCGTCAGGCTAATGGGGTGATAGTTCCCAGGGTCTGTAGCTGCTCCTCCTTTGTGGAGAGGGATGACTGTAGCAGCACGCCATTTGGTAGGGACAAAGCCTGAGGTGAGGCTGTGAGTGAACAGAGCACACAGATGAGGTGCCAGTTCACTCTGTAGTTCACGTAGAACACAGCCAGGGATATTGTCAGGTCCCATGGAAGTTGTATTCTTGGCCTTGGACAGTGCTGTTTTAACCTGTGCAGCAGTAATACTGGGTGCCTGGCAATCTACTGGTATTGTGATTGGTCCTTTGGAGGGGAAGAGGGGTAAAGTTGGCACTGAATCTGTTGGCCAGTATATTAGCAATATCTATTGGATTGATATAGGAGGTACCATTGTGCAGTAGCTCAGAGCAAATCTGGGTATTGCCATGGAGATTCTTTACATAACTATAGAAGGCCTTGTGGTTGTCTTTACTATCTGCTGCAATTCTGTTTTCACAGAGGATTTGATGAGGGATCTCATCTTTTTGTTGAGGCTGATAAGGGAGTTTTTCCAGTCTTGGGATTTCACCTTATTCCGTATAATTTTCCTCCTCCTGTTGTAGAGTTTGTTTATGGCAGGGGACCACCAGATTGGCTTCCTTTTTTTGGAGGAGAGTATTTTGGTTCTGTTTGGTATGGTGAGATCCATGCATTTGTGTGCATGTTTGTACAGTGCATTGGTATATGATTCGGCGGTCATGCAACTATTCTACATTTGCATGAGTGTCATGAAGTTAGCCACCTCTGTTTTTAGGAGCCCAAAGTTAGCTTTGGGAAAGTTTTGCAGGGGGGGGTGGGAGGGATATGGATTTCCAGGGTGATTAGCTTGTGGTCAGATCTAACCAGGGAGGAGTTAACTATAGATGCAGAGCAATGGTCTCCCATGTTAGTAATGACCAGGTCAAGGATGTTGCTACCTCTAGTTGGGGTAAGAACGAGCTGGTCCAGGGCATTTGAATTAATGAATTCCAGGAAACGTTGGGCAAGTGTATTGGTACATGAGTAGTTTTCCCAGTTAATGGAGGAGTGGTTGAAATCACCCAGTATGAGTGTTAGGTTGGACCCTAATATTCTCCAATGTGCTTAGGAACGTGGAGTGTGAGTCTTGGGACATTGTTGGGGACCTATAGCAGGCTACAACCTGAATCTCTGTCTTACCCAATGTTAGCTGCACCTGAAGTATCTCTGATGCATTATGTTGGGCTACCAGTCTGGAGGTGTGCACATCCTTTAAGAATATGGAAACACCACCACCTTTAGAGCTTCGGTCCAAGTTCTGGGGCTTAAAGGTGTGGAATGAGTTATAGCCTGTTGCTTTCTCATAGCCAGGTTTGGATCATACACATGATGTGCCCTTACAACTAACAATTCATGCTGTGAAATACCAGTCCAGTTGCTTATTTGTGCTTTCATAAAATTAATGCAGTCTGTTCCTTCCAGCTTCTGTGGTATAGCTGAAAATCTCAGGTTTTCCCTACGTGTTCTGTCCTCTAATTCTATTATTTTTTGAAACATCTCTTCCTGAGCAGTCTCATTTTTAGCCAGCTTTTTCTTCATTTCAGTCAGACTCTGATTTTTGCAGCTTTATCACCTCATCTGAATATCTCTTTAAAGTTTCTTCCATTTTTTTTCCAGCCTTTTGTTATTTGTGTTGATGTACTCCATCAGTGTTTTGTTTATTTTAATCAAGTCTGTGTGCAGTTGTCTTACATCTTCCTTTAGGTTACTGGTAGTTATGTCTGGAGGTTGCATTGCTTTTTGTTGAACAGCTGCAGAACTTTCCCCAGTCAATGTTTCTTCCTCACTTTTTGTAGCTGATTTTTTCCAGGTTTTCTGTATTTCTTTATTCCTGGCATCCAGGCAGTGCACTTACTAGCCAGTTACTGAAATTTACCTATAAACACAATTCTACTGGCCTTCTCTGTTGAGTTTCTTCCTGGGATTCATGAAGCTTGCGGCAGGTGCAGGCATAGCGTCGGCATTCTAACACCAAAGATGGCCACCGAGCGATTCAGGTACAAGCTGTTTCCACATACACTACCTGCATACGCTGCGCCCGCACAACCCCCGAGCCTTATATGCTAATTACCCCATGTGCAGCAATGTAGCATGCAAATGAAGGTATGAAGCGATTCAGGAAGTGGTGCAGGTGTAGTGTAAGCATGCAGAAATGTAAACTGTAGAAAACGGTTCACATTTTTGTAAACATAAAATCGGAGCCATGACAGCTGACCAAACACATGTATTATATTTTTAATATATGCCAATGGCTAAATATATAGCTATTGGTATAAAAAAATGTACAAAATATAAAATTAACATTTAATATATATAGTCGCACTATTGCGACATGGAAGTGCAGGGCAGCGGTACGCAAAGGGGATCGCAAGGAATATATAAAAATATAGAATAAAACTGCAATGAAACACATATCACAATTTCCCCATAATAGTCAGTGGCAGGCATGCTACACCATACTCATGGTGCAAGGGTTGCTAAGGGGCAGTGACAGTGTTATGCAAAGTAGCTAGGAATTAGTAGGCAATGCCATGCAAATGAGAGGAGTAATAGTGAATCGCAGATTCCCCGCTGGTGTAAGGATGCACCTCACAGCGTAGCATTATAACACCGAGGTGTGCCCCTGAGATAAAGATGACATCAAGAGAGGGGTGTGTTACCATTACTGTAAGCACATTGGAGCATTGCTAAACCGGTCTGCCCCTAGCTAGGCAAAGCTGCAGGATAGGGGTGTGTTGAATTGCCCATCGCTATGCTTAGCTGAGAGTACACAAGGTAACCGAGTATGCATGTGAACGGAGATGAAAATGCACGTAAACCCGGTAAACGGGTATGAGCGGCGCGCACTGCAGCTGAAACAGGAAGGATATAGGAAAGAAATAAGGAAATGCTGCAGCAATGAAATTAGAGTACAAATGACTAATTAACACCTAGGAGCCTACAGTGGGCCACTGACAACAGCTAACAAGGCTGCAAACAGCTACCTGCAGAACAGGGAAGGGGAGGGGCTGTACTGCAAAGAAAGCAGCAAAGTGTCAAAGCAGAACAAAGCCGATATGCAGTATATCAGCTACAAGGCACATTTTGCCATGACTGGGTAGGGAAAGTACAAAACAAGAAAGATGGCAGGTGGATGCATGCCTGATAATGGGAGGGGATCGGCATCTAAAAGTGAATTAAAGGAGAACAGATTAATCAAGGCAGGCAAGCAGATTTCCACAGTAAAGGCCCCACACTTGCAGTACTCATTGCAAAACCCATAATTAAGACATGCAGCAGCTGGAATAGCTCATACACACCCACTTACACCAGCAGCATCCATAGCACAGTACTATAAAGTGTGAAAGCACCTCACACACATTTGTGTATTCACATACACTCTGCACCAGTGGTGTATTCAGATGGGGAACATTTATTACGTACATGTTAGGGGCTGCCATAGCTTTGATCCACCAGCATGTGTTGGAAACTGAAGGTGGTGTGGAGGATGATGCACATGACCCCCTCAGGCACCAGAGGAGGAGGAGGAGAGTATTCAGACCCAAGTTAACCTACCAGGGGCTACATAATCTGGAGATAGTAGAGCATTACAGGGTGGACAGGGACACCCTACAGCAACTTGTGGAGCTGTGCCAGCAATGCCTCAAAGCCAGAACAAACAGAGGGGAACCCATCCCAGTGGATACGAAGGTATGTTTAAGCCTGAGAATACTAGGTACAGGTACCTTTCAAAGACCAACTGGGGATATCATGGGTATCTCACAGGCATCACCATCCAGGGTACTACACCAGTTCCTTGATGCCATGTTACCACATGCCAATGAGCACATATACTTCCCCTGAACACAGGAGGAGTTGCCAGCAATATGCGTCTCTTCCACAGTGTGGCAGAATACCCGGAAGTACTGGGTGCAATAGACTGCACGCACATACACATCAAGTCACCACCTGGTGAGCAGGATAGGCGCTACATAAACCGCAAGGGGATACAACTCTATCAACTGCCAGGTCGTGTGCAATGCCCAGGGCATTATCATGGATGTGTGTGCTGGCAGCCCTGGAAGCTATCATGACTCCCACATCTGGCATGCCTCACAGCTGTATCGGTTATTTGCCAGGGGGGACATCCCAAATGGCCACCTGGTGGGGGATGCTGGCTATGCACTGGAACTGTGGATGATGACTCCCATAAGAAATGCACACACACCCATGCAGGAATGCCATAATGAGGCACACGCACAAACTAGAATCATCATAGAGCATGTGTTTGGGATGCTGAAATCACGGTTCTGTTGCTTGGACATATCTGGTGGAGTCTTGCAGTACTCTCCAGGCACATGTGCCCACATCTTCATAGTGTGTGCCATGCTACACAATATAGTCCTGCAGAAACAGATACAGCAGGGACAGAATGGTGAAGGCCCTCACAGCCCACCACCATTGCCAAGGGCCCCACAGGCACAGAGGTACTCAGACCACGAACACCCTGAGCCAGCCCCAGTAGGCAGACAAAGGTGTGCCCAGTAGGCCCATAGCTTGGCAAAGAGGGAACGTATAGCACACACACACACTGACAGTGTAGGCACCTAGGGACTGACACCTTTCTCTACCTGCATACACAGTAAAAATGGATGGCACACACACAAGACTACCTGTAAATTGTCATGTATAGGCAGTCTACTGTGTGCATCCAACATAGGCAGCCCTCAACTATTGCACACACAACAGCCATTGGCACAAGGTAAGTCAACACCTGAACAGTAAATTAAGCTCTCAGCATATGCAGATACTGTATGTATGGATTCATAGGTAGGTACTTGGCCAACTGCCAGAGGCCATTCATAAGGCCAGCCAAAATGTGTCAGCTTTTGCCATCCCATTGATTGATTAACTGTCTACATCCTACATCCCCTCCATCTGGAAAATCTCACACATTCTTCCACTTCACAAAGGAGGGAACTCAATAGAACTCTCAAATTACAGACCTATTGCAATTCTATCTCCCCTAGCCAAAATAATGGAGAAATGCATACAGAAACAACTATTAGCCCACCTCACCCACAACTCTCTCCTAGCCTCATCCCAGCACGGTTTTAGACCAGTCCACAGTACAACCACTGCCCTTCTCTCCTTCTCTCACACAATAAATCACAACCATAATCAAAATCTGCTCTCCTCTGCCCTCTTCCTCGATCTATCTAAAGCATTCGACATGGTCAATCTCAGCTTACTCTTAGACTCCCTCAACTCACTGTCCATAGATAAATCAGTATGTAACTGGTTCCACTCATACCTAAATGGTCGATAACAAGCTGTCTTGTGGAAAGATAATCTATCCCCCCTTCTACCTGTGACTCTCGGTGCCTCACCCATCCTTACTAATCTATCTAAATCAAACCTCAACAAAATCACCAGCTGATATAACAATATAGCTAGATTCGCCACTGGCTCCACATACAGAACCCATCATTGTAATAATCTTCACAACCTAGGTTGGCTAGAACTACTCAATCAAATATACTATAACCAAATCATAGTTGTTCATAAAATCCTCTACCAACCTACCAGTACTCCAATTCTAACTAAAATTATCACCCCCTATAACAACCTAACATCCCTCTGCTCATCCAGCAGAATGCTAGTACAAACAACCAAAGCAAACAACTCAGCTGGAGATTCTTTGTTCTCCAACTCTACTGGGAAAAAATGGAACTTCCTTCCTCCACATATAACCTCTAACAGCTCCTTGCCTCAATTCAAAAAAGCTCTAAAGACACACATGCACATTCTCTGGCTATGTCCATGTCTAAACCACCCCGACTAAACTAAACAAAAATGACACTGAGCCAGTAAAATTAGTTGTGCTCCTATTAAAACCCCAACTAACCCAAAAACATAGTAACTAACTTATTATTCCTATCAAAACCCCAACCAACCCAAGAACATAATAACTAACTATTAGTCTTAACTCACAGATGTGTCTACCAACTCCTCCCTCTACAACCTATTTTTCAGCCCACACTAAACAAATCCCACCCTAAATACCCTTTTCTTTCTTATCTTCCTTGCTTTCTATCTGAATATGCTTAACTATCAGACATACCCCTACTAAAAGAAAGTCTTCTCTGAATTCATTGCTTCAAAGAAATTGTTTTCTATTCTGAAACCACACAAAAGACCAGTGAAAACAGCTCTACTTTCCAAAATAAGAAATTGTTTTCTATGTCT